>NC_092209.1:88255843-88322766 GCF_043381705.1 Parasteatoda tepidariorum
TTTATTTATTTATTTTAATTGACATTATTCTTTAAACTTCTTTTCAATATTTTAAAGAGAATAAAGTATTCTATATGTGAAAAGAGTTATTTTTCTAGGTTAAAGAGCGAATAATGGCTGAAAAAGGGACAAAAGTCGTATTAGAAGAAAAAAAAAACTATTTTTCTTTGGGAAATAGCGATTAATAGCTAATAAACGGATAAATTTCGGATAATTTTTATTTATTTATTTATTTTAATTTATATAATTTTTTAAACTTCTTTTCAATATTTTAAAGAGAATAAAGTACTCTATATGCGAAAATAATTATTTTTCTTTGTTAACTCTTTATCGACCCAAGCAGAGGAAAATTTACTACCGTAAACATCCTTAGTTTTTCATTCGCAAATGAACTCACCCATTTTGTTGGGGGCTATCTTTGGTCATTTGCTTCACAGCTGGCAAGAGTATCCCCCACGTTACTAATAAATCAAAGGTATGCTCATCTTGACAGTGGAACTTCCTGGCATTCAAACTAACAATCGGCTTGTGAATATCGCTTACTTTTCCCCTTTATAGATCATTTTTCTCGTTAAATATTTAAAAGCGGGAATAAAGAGATTTTTATCCCACATCTCCTTTTTAATTATATATTTATTTATTTTTCTCCATTTTTTTTAAAAAAAGTTTGTGGTTATTTTTCCTTAAAACTGATTATTTTTTAAATGCCCATGTCATACAAAAAATTTTTTTTATCTTGAAAATGTGTTGAAAGATCAGCTTTCTAAAAGTAACAAAAAATTTAAATTTTTTTTTTTTTTCCGTATGAGTTAATATTAACTGAACTCGTGTTCTCTTTAGTTTTAAGAATCAACTAAAGTTTTGATTATATTGAAGTTTGTTAATGGAAATGTTTTTGTATAATTAAGTAGAAAAATATTTCTTTGAACTATTTTCCTGATTTAATTGAATCCGTGGAAGAATAACAGCAATAACTTTCCAAATGCGTAGATATTTAGGTGTAACTGTAGCAAGAGATTCTGAAACTGGCAATTACTGTTTATAAATTACTGTAAGAAGCCGATGACTACCCATAGTATGAAAGTTTGATTATCCATCACTGGAATTCGAACCTGGTTCACCTCATCGAAAGGCGAATGTTCTATAGCCTGGGCCGCAACGGCCTTACATCATATTTTTAGAACTAATGAGATTATGACTACAATTTTGAGTAAGGACTATCATAACGTTAACCGAGTTTTTTGCAGTTATTGGATTTTTTAACGCTTGTTAGTAAAGATTTAGAAATCAACTGAAAAAAGGAAATCGTAATACTTTTCTTTTTTTTAAATATTAATTATAGAATTTTTTTTAAAAAAAACAGTTAGCATTTTTTACAGAGTTCGTACTATTTTAAATGAAATATTTTTATTCATTGATCTAAATTAAACCTGCAGCAGAAACAAATAATATTGTTTAACAAATAAAATTTACTTAAATAAAATAATTTCTTTTCATACATAATGTAATATAAGCTTTTTAAATAGTAAATAATGAGTTCCTTCATTTATATTAGTTTAGAAGTTTTTCCGTTTCGCATAACGAAAATGGGCGCATGTTAGCTATTTCTCTTTAATATCATACTCATCAAACATCAAAGGGGTGAAAAAAAATTATATATATATATACTATATATATCAGGGCTCAAAAAAATTCAGAAAATTTAACCGTCCCCGAGGACTGCTTGTCCAACAATATACCCGTCCTCCTTTGAAACTTACCCGTCGCTTCTAAATAAATTTATTTTTTCTTATTTATTACTAACATTTATATAAATTACACAATGAATTAGTAGCTACTAGGATTACATTATACAGTAATAAAAGAAATACTAGGTTACTAATAGTAAAACTTAGTATTTCTTTTATAAAATAATTTATTTCTTTTATGAAATAATTTAAATGACAAAAGGTCAAGTCATCTGGAATGTCAATTTATCCGAGGGTACTGCGCTTTTTAAATGAATCAAATATGACGTTTGCCACTTTCACAATCAAGCCTATGATTTACAGAGGCTTCTGCACAGAAATCTGAAAGGGGTTTTCCATTTAGGTGGATGTTCATAATAGCGTTTAACGCTTACGTAACGTGTTTTTTTGTAAGTTCATTGCTGAAAAGTCCCTTTCAACTGCTGCAGTACTCCCAGACGGAAAAAACACTAATCCACCATGCTCAGTATGTTGCTGTACGGGATTTCTAGATTAGGGGTCATTTTAGAAGTGAGGCGGTAGACTCTTGTAAGATAACAAAAATTGAAAGTGTATCACGAACATTAACGGGAAAATGCCCGTCCGCGCGGACGTCTGATTCGAGAAATTCGTTGTCCGCGGGAAATTTTTGACCGCCGAGGACGGGCGGTTTTTCTAGCCCTGATATATATTTATTTTAAATAATTAGGAAACCTAGATTTCTCGTAGGTGGTATCTTTGGTATTATTTAATAGTATACCTAAATAATTTTTTTTGAAATGCATATAAATGAAATATATGAATCTGAACTATTTTGATTGATGTCTGGTTTTATCAATAAATATGCTACACCTTTAAAGCCATATTTTGCTCAACATAAAATGTCTGGAATATATTGAAACATGAAAATAGTTTACTTATACTGCTCTTAACAGTATTAAATTCATTTATGGTGACAAAACATTATTTTCATAAACAAATAAGTATCGGATAATTCAGCTATAATACTGTTTTTAGAATAGTACCAAATCAGACACAAAAATTAACGTTTAAATAAGGTGTGGTACTTTTTAGCTGGTGGGTTTGTTTTTTATTTTCTGAGATTAACTTTTAAAATTGCTATTAAATTAAATTATTTATTTATTTGAATAAACCATTGACTGGGTGAAATTTATCATTGCAAATGAGTGTATTGTCAATTCTATTTAACTACCTGCACTCAATTGCACACTTTACCTACTAATCACATGAGAGTACTACCGGATGGTTGCAAATAATAGCGGCGTATAGTGCTTGGAAATAGATTCCTAGTATTTTTCAAACAAGATAAGTTGCTATTGTCAATGCCTATCTATTTACTTCACTTTTCGGCTTAGTCACAAAAGAACACAAATATGCCATCCTTTCGCCGTTCAGTGACCAAGGAAAATCGCTTTCTGCACTTCTCCTGACTGATGGTTTTTTTTTTCGAAATCTTCTATTTGTTGCATTCAAACTCGTTTTTAACAACTAATGATTTAAAAGGCTCATTATCACCTAATTCTTTTCTCTAATAAATCAGTTAATTTTGAAATTTTTCCATATATATATATATATATTAGATATATATTGAAATAATTTTGTTCAATTTTCAAGTCAACTAAAGTATCTAGCAATCTGACTTAAGTAATCAAAAGAGTGACTAACAATTAAAATTTCACCATTCAGAAAACTCCAGATAATGGATACGTACTATTATGTATCGTGATTTAAAGATAATTTTTTTACCTGGATGCTTTTTGCTGCTATCTGATACAGGATTAATCAATTCAATTAAATTCATATCAGCAATGCCAATAAACAGAGCAATAAACTTATTTTTAAGCTGATTTGGAAATTGTAATAGTAGTAAAAAAGTAAATAATAATTAACAGGCTCTGGTTTACAATTAGAATATATAACTTGTTTCTTAAAGAAAATGTATTCGAATTTAATAAGCTATTCTCATAACAATTATTAATTTAATACTATCTGATTAAGTTTAATACTACCCACAACAACAGTTTCTGTCAAAAGACTGTTTTCCAGAAAGAATTTGGCACATTCAAAATTACACAGTAGCCTTTATACAAAATCAATACATTTTCATTTAATGGCTCGAAAAAGTTATCACATGATCAAGTAAATAAAATTATCACAATATTTAAAAATGTTGCGAATTGCAGGACAACCATAGAGAAATTTTTTAAACCATTTTCTACCTACTTAGACCATTTTATATAATTTATGATCATATGCTAAGAAATGATTTGTATATCATTAAATTTTAATTAATTGTTAATATATAAGTGTATTAATTGTAAATAGTAAGTGTCTTTTTTCTCTCTCTCAGCCCCTGCCTCTTATAATTAATTTAAAATAAATGTTTTAAAGTTAAAGTATGTTCCCTACTAAAAGTTGAATCTTATTTTTCGCTGAAGGGGTTTTGTTTCAATTTTAATCATTTTCAACCCTATAAACTTTCTTTAAATCAAATTATTTAACTTGCATTTATTTTATTAACTGGAATATTTATTATTTTTTAACGTTAAAATTCATGTTTAAATGGATTTTTGTATTATGTAATATGATTAAAATCACCCATAGTTTTTAATTATTTAAATTTATACAAAAAAATCCCCCCCCCTAAGTAACCAGTTTCTAATTTTCAACAATCAAAAGAATTTAATTTTATGCAAATATATTACAAGATTAACTGAAAAAAAAGAAAAAGAATTTAGTGCCTAGAACAATAATGTTCATATAACAATCACTGTCAACATGTCTGTCTAAATACTTTGGCATGCAGCCCTTCATTGGTCAATCTGCTGTGCATGTGGCCCTTCACTCAAAAAGGTTGTGCACCCTTACTAAAGATAATGTCCATAATTTTTTTAAAAATTTATTATTGCTAATTATTTTACCTAAAAGTAGTTGAAACAGTTTCGAATAGTAATGCATACAAATTTTTACATCATTTTAAAGTATGCAATTTTCAAATACAAAATTAATAAAAATACAAAGTGAATAAATATTAAATGATGAAAAATACAAACTTCAGAACAGAAAGTTTTATTTTTGAATGTAAAAATTTTAAAGTAAAATAAATAGAGTGCCTTTTGCTCTCACTTAGAATACAGAGTAAAACAAAAATGTAAAAACATCTGAAGACAACATAAACACAAATATATATTTACAATATCTTAACTTGGCAAGAAAGATTTGTTCACTTAAGCGATTGATGAGCAAATAAAATAATTCAGGATGCATCATTGTGTGGGAGTTGCATTCCCATTGAAGTGTAGAGAGTGCTGATGGGCCCTGGTACTCCTTGTTCACTCGAATAAGATTCCAAAATATTTTTCAAAGCATTCAAATCAACGTCCACCGGTTGGAAGTCATCGTCTTCCGAATCAATATCTGAATTGGCTAAAGGAGCCTAAATTACAAAAATAATTTCATCATAAAATACAAATTTGTAAATGAAAACTATATGCAGGATATCTGCTACATTTCAGATTTTTAAATTCATGACTAATTCTTAGAATTTTTCATGACATAACGAATTTTCATGATGAAAGAGCATTATAATTCCATTAACAGGGTTCATACAGAGATCAGAAGAAGAAATCCAAGGAGTATCCAAGTAGTCCAAAATCTTAAGGGCTTATCAAAAATTTAAAAACTTTGTGCAAAAAATAACTAGACAGTTTTTTTTTAAAATTAAAAAGCAGTTATTATAAGGAACTTGCAAAAATGTATATTTTGCATATTTTTTTCTAGCCCTTTTGTAATGAATTTTGACTTTGTCAAACCTCAACAAGAAAAATAAATAAAGTTATCACTTTTACACATAAATACATTTTCCAGTTTCAAATATTTTAATAAATCTTGTTAAAGTACAGATGTTAAAGATTAACATAAAAACCTACTAATCTTATATTTTTAAATTCGAATACATAAAATAAGGCATTTTATACAAAAAAAAAAAAAAAAAAANAAAAAAAAAAAAAAAATCACAGTAGCTTATTAATTAAGTTTGCTAGTAACATGTAAAATTAAAATTATTTACTGTTATTTTTTCCTTCTAACTCTTGCAATTCAAATTTTTTTTCTTTGAAAGTTTTTCTTAAACTATTAGATTTTGACAGCTAAGTCATATCATTTAGTTTCCCTGCTTGAACAGCAAATTCATCAGCGGACTTAGTAAGTTCATCGATGCAACGCAATAATCTAAGGAGTTTCTAAGGACAAATTTGGAAATCTAAGTAGTTCCACATACTCCTTGGAGACTTTCTTTATTTCCAAGGAGTATAAGGAGTCTGTATGCACCCTGCATTAATTTAAATGATAGGTATAACCAAAACTGTTATGCTCTAAATTTTCACATTTATAGATTTTAAATGGAAAAAAAACAAAAAAAAGAGTAAAGAAAGAATTGAAGCAATAAAATAGCTGAAAAAAAAAAATACAAAATCAAATATCTTTTGCTTCCTTTTTTCGGCAGAATTATATTCTGAAAATACTTTTCTTGTTTATTGGAAAGGAAAGAAATACTCCTGATTTTTCTATTCTCATTTCAGAATTAAAAGAAAAAACAGTCAATGACTGGCTTGCTTCAGCTAGAATTTTAAATTGATAAAATTAAAAAAAAAAAAATAATAATAATAACAAAAATTCTGAAATTACAGAAGTTTAAAAGATAATGCGCTCCAGAATTGATGTTTTTTCTTTCATTCTTTTGAAAGAACATAATTTTTAAAGAACATGATAAAAACAGTCTATATTTTACTAAAATTTGACTGCGAGTAAGATTTTGTTACAAATTCAGATATTCAGAAAACTGTGAAATTAGGGGGAGGGGGTAAATTCCATTTTAAAGATTTGATTTTTCATCCATGACTTTAAAAGATTTTTTTTTTTTAAAAAAAGAAGTTAAAATAATGATATTTCATGACAAACTTTGTTCAAAACCAAAATTCATGACTTTCCAGGGGCGCAGATACCCTATCTGTGGTACAAAGCTTAACAACTGAATGCTATTCACTGATNTTTTTATTAAAAAATAGTTAAAATCATGACAAATTTTGTTTAATACTGAAATTCATGACTTTCCATGATTTTTCATGACTTTTCAGGTGCGCGGATAACCTGTAAAAATAAAAACAACTATTTAACAGAAATGTCACCATAGTTTTGAAGGGGGAGGGAGAACTAAGCTTTGGGTAGCAATATAAAACTTCAGAAACATGTTTTCTAAAATGTGAACAAAACATTACAAATAAAACAATAAAAATTATTAATTTAAATATTTATAACATTTCAAAATATGAACTAAATTAAAAAACAAGTTAACTGACTCTTTTCTACTCTAAAATGTCCCCTACTTATTAAATTTTCAATTGGAGTAAATTTTGACTAAGAGACAATTAGAAGATTTAAAGCTTTAATTTTTTAATATTATTTAATAATCAGAACTTAAAAATAAAAATATTAAGTATTTCATTAACTTCGGATGCAACTAAGCATTAATTTGTGAGTGATCCCTCTGATCATCATTTTGAAATTTTGTGATTATTAATATCATTTTAAATAAACAGTATTAAGAAAGAAAATTAATTTTTGAAATAATTAATCTCAATCAAGATTTCATCTTATAAAAACAGTAAAAATGTTATAAAATACATATTTTCTGAGTTATTTTCTAATTCAATGTTTATTATTTTAGCCACTGGATGGCGCAGTTAAATTATGTAATGTATAATTTTTAATAAGTTTAATTTCACTGCTCATCTATCCTCCAGCTTGTTAAAAGCATTAGCTTATCAACTCATAATTACTAATTATGTTTAAATAACAAACAGGGTGTGTAGCCGAATATTTCAACAAAAAATAAGCACATTTTAAACACTTTAAAAAAATATAATTAGGATACGTGGAGTAATAAAATTTTTCTTCTTCTTATTGTTGAAAGTTCTTCATGTTTAACATTAATGTTTGCATAAATTAAAACTATTTATACTTAAATTAACTCCAATCCAACTCTTAGGAAGAGCATCTTTTTTCTCTTTCCTTTATTCCCCTGACCCCCTCACAAAATAAATTCACATTTGACCACAAGGAAAAAAAGGGAAGAGCATTCCTTTCGCAAAATTTTTCACTCCACTCTAGTTCATCCGACAGCTGCATCTCAAGAAAGTAGTGATAACTTGCCAAAGGAAAGCCTCGGAAATGAACAGAGGCCATTTTAAAACCTGTCGACCCCCCCCCCATTATCATGAATCAACCCACTGAAATTTCTAAAGGACTGACCACTAGAGCTAAGGTTTCAAGTTTTTCCTACACTATCCTCCATCCCGCAGACATTTGAGTTTTCTTGTGAGGTCTCAAGAGGTCCCAACTGTGAAATCACTCACTTTCCCGACCAAACTATGCTGTCCACATTTCCCAGATTGCAGCTATACTTTGGGGATTGGAATTTATCATAAAAAAGATATGTGCTTATTCAGAGAAAGTATTTTAAGTTATAAGACTTTATAACATAAAGTAAAGATCTGATCATTTACCAAACATTATTCAGGGTGGTCCATTAATTTTATTTTGCACACTGTACACTATGAAAGGATATAAAAATGAGTAAGAAATTTTTTACCTTCTTTGTTGTCGGCTGTGGTAGTTTTTCAAAACTTAAGCCAATATTCGTTTTGGCGAGTTCTCGATCCATCTCCTCCATGTAAGACTGCATCTGTTCACTGAGAACTTCAGAACCAAGCTTTTCTATAAAATAAAAAAAAGCCTTATTTTTTAAAAAATCTTTTTTTCTAAGTCTAAACTTTATCAAAGCTTTGAAAAATATTCATTAAAAATTTAATTTGGCTAACAAAGTACTATTGAATATATTGTTATGAATAAAATACAGTTGATCTATTGTCTTGTTTTAATAGTCCCATCGCAAGTGGTATTCTTATAATGTCAGTAAAATCTGTTTAGATTGTTCTTGAAACATCCATCAATTAAAAAATGCATTTAAGTTAGTTTTGTTTTGAGTTTAGTAAATGTTGATACTAACACTACAGCAATTGATAAAACTGCTGAAGTGGGTGTAAAAGCTAAAGATTGAACCACATCTGCCTTTGAAATGATGTGTTCACACTGTAACAAATGGTGAAAATTGCCTGGTTTCTGATTATTTTAAATAATAAAGAAATGAGTTTATATGCATTTTTTTTGCCCCATTAATATCTTTTGCAATAAAATTTTTGTTTATACTTTTATTAACTTTCAAGTCTATTATATTTCAAAAATTTTCAAGTTCATATATTTTATGCTGATCTAAATTTGTCGATTTCCAGTATCTATTATTTACAAGGAATGGTTCCATGAGGAACAATTGGCAGAGGTTAAACTATAATACAGAAATTCTAAAAATATCAATTAGCAAATTAATAATTAAGATATTGCTATTTATGTGGGTAATTTTCGTCGCACTAATGGACTATTGGCAACGATCTGGGATACATCCCTGAGGATGATCGGAAGACATGCCATGGCAATTTTGATCCTCTGCAGAGGGGACGGCTATCATGCTTTGGTAGCCAGACAACCTGTGCAAAGTTGAGCAGTTCTTGGTAGAAAAGTTAAATGAGGACTGATACGCACACCCTCAGTCCCTACACAGGCTGATCAAAATGGTCACTCACTCGCATACTGACCGCAGCCAGTGATGCTTGACTTCAGCGGTCTACTGGAAACTGTATCTTTACTATCAGTCCACTGCGGGACTGCTATTTATGTTATTAAATAAAATAGACTCCAGAACACTGTCCAATAAATAAAACCTAACTGACCAGTACAGTTGTTGCTAAGAGAAACATCACCATCATCATCGTCAGAGTAGCCATCCATTGATGAACTCGAGCTATCCCCTGCCATTTCAGGTATTCTAAAATCTAGAATTAAAAAAAAAAGACTCTTTTACAGCTAGACAATTACATACAAATTAAGTTTTGAAAATTGGTAAAATGCTTCTAAAAATAACACGATCTTTTAAAAAATATCATTTGTTGAGATAATTTAAATTCCCACAACTCTTAAAGCCTGTTTGGAAAATAAAACTAAGTTAAACTGTTTATAAATAAATAGAGGAAAAAGCAATGACAATGATAATTTAAAACTCTTAAATTGCCTTGAATCATCAACCTTGAAGGAAAAAAGTGTTATTCACATCCCCTTTCCCAACCAGGAAAAAACTATTTTAAGAGGGAAATTAGTATTAATAGTAGTTTATTCATGTCACACTAGACAGTGTGCGAAGCTAAATTTTTCAACAAAAAATAAACACCTTTTAAGTACTTTTTAAGGACTCAAAAAATATTTTTAATAACTTTCCAAAAAAAAAAAAAATATATTATAATTAGGATCTGTGCATTAATGTAAATCATTTTTCTTTTAATCTTAAAGTCCATTCTTTAAAGTTCTTAATTTATAAACATAAAATCAATCAAATTCGAAAACATTTTCAAAAACTTTACATAATCATGATAAAATAACTAGTTTCTGATAATTATTTCAGAAAAAATTGTAAAAATCATGAATTTTTTGTAATTTATGACAACAAAGATAGAAAAAGATAGAAAATCAAGCACTTTTTACAAATCCTGAATAAAAAAAAAAGCACTTTTAAGGGCTGACTCTATGGTAGAACAGTTTTATGAGGACCGATGCCGCAAAACCTCGGTACCTTCACACCCTGATCGAAGTCGTCACCCACCCACACACTGAACACAGGCAGTGATGCCTGACTATGGTGATTTACTGGGAACTCTGTTTTAATGATCAGTCCAATGCTGGACTACAAAGGAAAGAATGAAGTTGTTGTCTTATGTTAAATATAACTCAAATAATGTCAATTTATTAATTAAATACAAATGCAAAAAAATTTATTTTAACAATATACAAATTCAACTCACAAAAAATACTTTGAAAATGTTATTGTAACTACAAAAAGAGCCTTATGATTTTAGGGGAATTTAAACTGTATTTTGGAAAAATATCTGGCTTTAAAAATTTTTTGCACCCTTGTTTTGAACCATAAAATTATTAAAAAAGACTAACTATTAAGTTAAAACTTTCATTTTTTTCTAAAACAATATACTTCTAAAGTTTATAATCCACCAATTTTTCTAATTTCAACATTTTTGCACTCGCTACCATCTATTTTTAAGAACATAATAAAAAAAATAAAAGAAACTTTCTGCAAAAAAATTAATTATTTCATAAAATTTTAAAACTCTTTAAAGAATTATTTTTCCTACTTTTTCTTTCAAGTTTAATCTTTATTTCAATTTTTAGTGTAATTTCCCCCCCAAATTTCGGTTAATTCTTCTATTTAAATTTTGTTCTGAAGATTTAGTGTCTTATATGAGCATTGCGCCTCTTTCTCCCCTTGTCATTAGAAATATGCAAACCCCCTTTTGAATTTAGATGCTTAAGTAATTTTGTCCCAAATAGATCAGGGTAAATAGCCAAATTATTCAACCAAAAATAAGCACTTTTCAAGCACTCAAATAATGTTTTTAAGCACTTTAAATAAAATCACAATTAGGTTCGATTTTTGACAATTGTCAAAATTCATGACATTTTTAATCATGTTGAACGGATGGCGTTTTCATACGCTACAGACTGACAATAAGCCGAAATAGATTAGGGTTGAATTAATTATGAAAACGTTGAATAGAACTATGTGAACTGTGACTTTTTGCATAGTTCTTAACAAAAACCAACATGGAAAAGGGGAAAATTAAGCACTTTTTAAAAAACGAAAATAAGCACCTTTAAAAATGCTACGCACCCTGCATATATACACACAGACATACAAAACACTGACCAAATTTCTTACCAAGTATTTTGTTGACAGATTCTGTAAAAGCGTCGGCATCAAAATTTATTTTCTGCTTCTTGGTGTTTTTAGGTGCAACACCATCTAATCCAGATTCCTGTTGTAGAAAGGTTTTCAATCCACCCGTTATGCTCTCAGCTATTTCAGCCGGTTGCTGTTGTTTTGCCATTTTCTCTAACATAGAATCCAACACTTCAGGAGTAATATCCATCCAACTATCATCTAAAACAAGATTTTCTTTTGACATTAAGCCAGTCATTTCAAAAATACAAGTTCTAATACATCAGCGGGGAAAAAAAAGATTATCATACGTAAACACAATAAAATTCTAATAATGAACAATAAAGGAAAGCAAAAAAAACTTTGACCAGTGTGCATAGCCTCAACAAGAAATAAGTACCTTTAAGTACTTAAAAATTTTTTTTAAGCACTATGCACATTAACAAAATAATTTTCAAAGACTTTACATGATCATGACAAATTAACTAGTTTCTGGCAAAGAACTCTTTTCTTGATTACATGAGCCACTATAAAAAGATAGAGAAATTTTGCGAAGTTCGATCTCAGAAGATGGAAAATGAAGCCAGAAATTGAGAATATTTTGCAAAATGCAGCAGAGTTGCACATGACTGAGTGCAAGAATCTCACCTAACCCAGATCAGTAGACACACATGCGGATCCACAAGTATTCCATCATTGGTGCTTGCATACGCTACGGATAATACGAAGCAAAAGCTGACACGGCAAAAGAAAAGAAACTAATTTTTGTAAAGGGAAAAAATCAAGCACTTTTTAAAAACATACTAAGGAAAAAAACCCTGTTTAAAGGCTTTTAAAAACGGAAATAAGCACTTTTTAAAAATGCTACGCACCGTGTCTTTTGTTCGCAGAAAATTTAATTAATAATAGAATGCTTCATGGAATGAGAAGTATCAAGTTTAATACAAGATTTCAAAAAAAGAGGATTGGTTTATTAATTGGTAGAAAAGGTCATTTCAAAAAGGTTGTTGAATAATGAGATGCTAATAGCGCAAAGTTTAAATTATTGAGATTCAATTACTGCAGGAAAAATTAAGCTGACATGGATATAATAATATAAACTAAACTCAGTGGCGTGACAGCCCATTAATGACCAAGGCCTACTGTGCCCATCTCAGTTTTCTTGACCTTGGGCTCTGGGGTGACGGAGCAGATGCTCCAGTCAGGTGGTCAGCCGAACGCGGAACCCCCAGTGTTCAGTTCCCAAGCATGCTTGGTACTCACTTATCGACCCACTAAAGGGATGAAAGGCTGAGTCAACCTCGCCCGGCCCGAACCAGGGGCATGAGGCACGGCAGCGCGAAGCGTTACCGCTCAGCCACATGGCGTCATATAATAATATACATGGATATAAAAAAAATACCAAAACTGAATACATAACTAATAATATGCTCACGAACAACATAGAAACATACTATATAACTTCATAAAAATTAATTAATGAATCACCCTTTCAAAAGCCACATTAGTAATCTAAATCAAACAGTTTGAATAGTTTTTATGCATTTTGAAAAATACACAGTAGCAAATTGCTTATCAACAAACTAAAAAATATGTTGTTTTTTTTTAAAAAAAAAGAGATAATGATAATAAATATGAGTTAAATAATTTAAAAATACCTTCACTGGTAGTGATTCTCTTTTTAAAATGTCTCATTTAATTAAGATTAAAGATATTTTCCAAAAAAGTAATGAATTGAGGTAATTTATAAATTTTTTTATTTGATGGCCAAAATAAGACAAAGAATAAAAAAACGATCAAATATATCATTAGTTTTATGAAAATAAATTAGCCCCTTTTAAGCACTCCAAAAATATAATTAATCACTTTCCAAAAATAAAAATTCATAATTAGGATCTGTGCAGTAACAAAAATTACTTTTTCTATTTAAACATAAAATCAATAAAATTCAAAAATATTTTCACAAAATTTACAGAATCATGATAAAATAACCACTCTCTGATAAATATTGCAGAAAAAATTAATTCTGTAATTTAGAACGACAATCGACACAGGAAAGAAAAAATATCTTTTAAAAGATAGAAAATTAAGCAATTTTTACAAACCCCAAATAATAAAAGCAATTTTAAGGGGTTTTAAAAAACGTAAATAAAAAATAAGCACTTTTTCAAAACACTACGTAACACTGAAAATGATTTTATAAAACACAGTTGTGTTATAAAAGAAAAGTGCCAATAATACCATCTGGAGGTTTCAACTGCTTCTCTTTTTCTACCATTTCCTCGTATTTGAAATTCACAGACTGCAGAAGTTTTTGAATGCGCAATCCTGGATGCTGATTGCAGTTGTCTTTTCTTCTCAAAGAAGACACATAAAAATCTTGAGCTTGAAATAGAAGTCGCTGATATGCGGGGGTGCCTTCAATTTCTCCCTGAAAAATCCATTTCACAAGAAATATTAAAAATTACGATTAAATTTTACAATGAGAACTATGTAAGAATAAAGAAAACAATACAAAAAAGAAAAATTATAATTAAGTTAAAAATTATAATTAAGTTGAACAAACCTAGAAGCAAAGGAAAAAAAAGATAATTTATTAAAAAAAATATAAGACAACCTTTCAAGTCACTGATCTGGTCTGTCTAGTCATAGACATGAAAAAGAGATCCCCGGGTCTTATCAAAGATGGGCTACTAAATCCTGTAACTCTTAGAAGAAAAAAAAATTGATTTCTTAAAAAAAATATACATACTTTTTCTTAAAACTTATTTTGTGATAACTTGCTTTATCTTGGACATTAAGAATAAAACATTCATTTAAAATTTTATTTCATGAATAACTCTGAAGCAAACAAAAAATATGCACCTTTAAAGCACTCAAAAATATTTTAGAGCACTATATACATTAACAAAATGAAAAATAATTTTTTAAGACTTTATATGATCATGATAAAATAACCAGTTTCTCATAAAGAACTCTTTTCTTGATCATATTAGCCATTATAAAAAGATCATGAGGTTTTTGGGTGTGACCTATGATGTATGACCTAATGCAACACCTCCTAGAAGAAGGAAGGCCTCAGCATGGATCAATTTAGTAGTCCAATGTGACGAAGTTAACTGAGTAATAGATGAAAAATAAGAAAGATGTCATTACGTTTGGGGTACTAAGCTGCGCAGTGGTTGAAAATATGAAATATGTCATTATGTTTGGATTACTAAAGGATATTTACGGTAACCCGTGCTGAGGCCTACTCCTTTCTAGGAGGTGTTGCCTAATGACAGTGGAAAATGTAGCCAGAAATTGAGAATATCATGCAAAATTCAATAGAGTTGTACACGAGAGTGCAAGAATCTCACCGACCTCAGCTCAGTAGACACACACGTGGACTCGGCAAGTATTTCATCAAACATGTAAAATTATTGTTGCTTTTATACGCCATGGACTGACGGGACGTCAACATAGATTGTGGCCGAATTAATTGAGAAAACGCTGAATAGAAAAATGTTAAAAGCACGCGTTTGCATAATACGTGACGAAAATCAACAAGGTAAAGAAAAAAATCTCATCGTCGAAAAGGGAAAATTAGACACTTTTTAAAAACACCCAATGAAAAAAGCACCTTTAAGAGCTTTTAAAAAACGAAAATAAGCATCTTTAAGCACTTTTGAAAAATGCAACGCACTATGATAAAAGGTTTAAAGACAATTTATTTTATTAGTAAGCAATCTAATTAATCTGTAAACAGTAAGAAAAATTAAAACTAATGAGGGATAGTGTTTTTCTGTTAAATATTCAAGACACAATTCTTAAGAAACTTCTTCTGCATAACTGTCAGTTGTAATATAATGAAAAATGACAATATACATATGTGCTTTCTGATTTTAAATTCACACATCTATTTAAATTCATGCCTTCAAAAGTAGAGTGAGTCCTCTAAAGTCGCTAGTTTGGATAACACAATTCAGAAGGTTAAAAAAAAAAATTGATTTACAAACCATCAAGGGCCTAACTCACCCGAAAGTAACCTCTATCTTGAAGGCTTTTTAAGAAACGCTTCCATCTAACATCCGAATTATAATCAAGTTCATCATCTGTTGCTATCAGTTTAT
This sequence comes from Parasteatoda tepidariorum, assembly GCF_043381705.1. NCBI lineage: Eukaryota > Metazoa > Arthropoda > Arachnida > Araneae > Theridiidae > Parasteatoda > Parasteatoda tepidariorum. The sequence continues at coordinate 88,271,599 of NC_092209.1, forward strand.
CAACACCAGCAGCCAAAATCTCAAAACCACATGCCTTGAAAATAAAAGAAATAAATCTAAATTAATGCTATTTCTATAATGGAATTTTTATTTTATTTTTTTAAAATAACTTTAAAAACATAATCATAATTATAAGCTGCTAATAAAGAGAAGGATTTTAAGCAGAATTGAAATATATCTGATGATTTTTAACATGCGATTATTTTAAAACCTCATTTAGAAATCCTTTGCAAAAATATTTACATTAAAAAAACTCACCACAGAATCTTTTTGCTATTTTAGCTTCATAAAAATTAAAGCTATGTTGATAATTATAAATTTAAAATTATATTGCACATCTTCTTACAGAAAATTTATATTTTGATTTAAATAATACTATTTTCTTTTTTTGTGTGTATAATCTTCAAATTTTAAACCTTTGCTAATAATACATTAATAAATCTACAGAATGAAATTCTTCATAAGCCGTGTTCACTTTACAGCCTTTCTAAACTAAACCAAAATTTATAAACTTGACAGTTATTAGTTCCATTGCTTTTAACAATAAAAATCCCCCCCCCTGTAAATAGTGCATACTTAACTGCATATTTTTGTGTTCTAATCTATTTGAATTTAAAATCTATTTTAAAATATTAATATTGATCTGTTTCAAAAGTTTCACGAGAGGTGAAAACATAAAATTCTACATAAAACAAAGCTTCACAAAGGGTAGACGATAATTCTTTACAATTTTTTGACATTCACTCAAAATAAATAAATATTTTTCATAACACTGCAAACTTTTCAATGATAATAATTAATGTGCTTAAAAATATTGATGTCGTATGATAATTGAAAATTCTGTATCTCACCAACTTCATGCCGAGTTTGCAAGCTTTCAACTGTGCACTACTGGGAGAAGGGAGATTCCAACCGGTTCTTTTGTCTGGTTCATATTCCTGACTGGATAATTGAGCATACAGGCACCTTGTGAATACAACCTAGAAAATGCAAATATGCAAAATTATAAATACTCAAAAGAAATTAGCAAGTCTTCAATATTTGCACTAAACCAGCCGCCAATGCCAAATTATCATTTTCACATTTATACGCTAGCATAAAATAAAAATGCATAACTAGCATTAAATATTTATTAGTTTTAGGCAATGGAATGTTAACAATTCAATATTTCTTGCAACATAATAAAGTTTTACCAAACATAAATTAGTCTTAATAACATGAATTCTTTACTAAATACAGAAAAAATTCCATGGGTTCATTTGCTATAAGTATTTTCCTCACAAAATAACTGAATGAAAACATTTTCAATTAAGAGAAATATATTTAATTGAGATTTAAACTAATGAATTATTAAAAATACTTTCTTCTTTTTAACCTTTAACTTCCCAATTATTTTGTAAAAGATTGAAAAAGCTCCTGTGTTATCTTGAGCTGTTTAGTTAAGGAATAAATGGCAATTGAAACTCAATTTTATTACATAAAGTTAAAGAGATGCTTAAAAAATATTTCTACATGATTAACTTGCATTAAATTTGTACTTAACTGTAATAAAATTCATACATAATTGAAATTCGGCAAATCAGATAAAAAAAAATTAAATTAGAATAAAAATTTAAGGAAAGCAACTGAAGATAGATATAACAACTGGTTTTTCTTTTTAATTTTAAACAATGTAAAGTTGAATTAAGTACAGAAAACAAGAGGAAGAAAATGACAAGATTTCTTGAATAGGTAGCCAAATTTTAATACGAAATAAGCACCCTCTAAGCACTCAAAAAATATTTTTAAGCAATTAAAATATCGTAATAAGTATATGTTCACCATACATATATATATATATATATGTATGTTAAGACACTAAACTGTCATTGTGTAGAACTGGGGCCAACCCAGCTTGACTACTTAAGGCCTACCCAGCTTGCCTAGGAGGTGAGGGCGGCCTGTGCTGGCCACAAACAATTATGCTGTTTGTCATAAAATTGTGGAGCCTAATCCCCCATTTATTATATATATATATATGTATGTACATACACACATATATAGAAACATATACAGAGAAATCTAGATTTAAAGAAACTTTTTTTTTCCTAATGGCTAGACAAAAAGTTACGATACATTTTAAGAAGCTTCAGGCACAAATCGCAACACCATAAATTACAATTGTGTTAATTTCTTATGTTAAACTGAAAACAATTTATGTTAATAGTATTATTATTTGCAAGTTAAACCTTTCTTTCTGATTTCTTTTTTGGGCTCATAGGCATAGCGTGTTGGGGGGCGGGGCATTTAAGTTTTATGTATATACGCATATTTATCTTTTATATATATATCTATATTTTTATATAAATGTAATTTAAAATAGACAAACAGTTTTCTCAAAACATAAAGTACGCCTCCCCTCAAAGAACAAAGCTTTTAAGTATAACTTTATTAAAATGTTTTCAAATTGTGTTAAGTATGTGTAAGAATAGACATAATTTTTACAATATTAATAATCTCAGTGTTGAAACTATGGACAATAGTGCTGCTGACAGGGTCCCTATACCGCACACGGAATGCCATTTTTAATTCTTTCTACATGTGATCTATTATCTATAACATGTTATTTTTAAAATATGTTTTTAAATTTAGTTTAAATCAAGAATAATTTCCTTTACCTCAGTCATTACACAAGTCTCTGGAGCAAAATATTTCATGGCCATACAAGCCTACACACATGAAAAAGAAAAAAAAAAGAATTTAACAGCAATACAATAAACAATAATATGATATAAAATTAAATGCAAACTAAAAAAACAAAACTGTTTATTTATTATAGCTTCATCAATCGTAACTGGAAAATTTTGTTTTGCACATAACTACATCATTTTTATAGATGCCAAATTTAATTCATTATCAACAATGGCTTGATAGCCCAGGGTGGGCCTTGGCCTTCTCAAGTTTTTTCCAAGCTAACCATTTTCCTGTTAGCGCTTTCCTACAGTACAGGGTATTTCCTTTAATACAGGGTAAATAATAAAATATAATACAATACAATAATAGTTAATACAGGGCTTCCAACATATTTTAGATAAAGAAAAGGGGAAAAAGAGAACCATTTACAATTATATTCATTAACCACAATAATTTATTCACAGGAGAATGATCCCACAGTATGTTAGTCACAAAATTAAAAACACTAGTAAATGCACTTCTGATCATAATCAACTAAAAAATGTGTTACTACTTTTTAAGCATTTAAAAAAAGATCAAATTTCTTTGAACTTTTTTAGCATTTTCAGACAAAGCAAAAAANAAAAAAAAAAAAAAAAAAAAAAAAAAAAAAAAAAAAAAAAAAAAAAAAATGAAGGAAAATGATAAAAATGCAAAATCTTGGACTATAATCCTGATAAATTTTATTATACAACGAAACCTGCAGGAAGGACCACCTCTATTCACAACCATTTTAGGGAGGCACGGAATTTTTTCCATAGACTTTATATTGAAGAAAACTTCTAGGAGAGACCATTAAGGAGGCTCCCAGCGACTGAGAAAACATCTGTACTAAATGCAAACGAGGAAAAATGAAAAACTATCAAAACAAATAAGTAGATTAAAATGTATTTTAAATATTTGTGTGAGTCACTTAAAACCTCATTTTGCAGTCAGAGTGCACTAAAGACGATGCTATCTATGATTTATTTCTAGAGTAGAAAGTTAAATTAGAAAAAAAAAAGTTTTTTTTATTTTTTATTTTAGAAAAGACAAGCGTCTCAAACAAACTTCTTCTCCTCTTTTGAAGTCAACAAATTTTTATGATATAAAATTAAATGTAAACTTAAACAAAACTGTTTATTTATCATAGCTTTATCAATAGGGATAATTTTCACAGACGCCAAATTTAATTCATCATCAATGGCACGACAGCCCAGGGTGGTCCTTGGCCTTCTTAAGAAGTTTTTCTCAGATTAACTTTTTTCTTGATAGCGATTTCGAGTTTTTAGTAAAGGTCTTCTTCTAGGCCATCTATCCATCTCAAATTCGGCCTGCCTCCTTTTTTGGCACTGAAAACTCTTTTTGTGGTACGGTCTTCATCCATTCTGATAATGTGGCCTGCCAATTATATTCTTTGTCGTTTAATAAAGTTAATAATTTCTGAAGTTTAATTCATAGATCTGTCTTCTCATGATGTCAAAGGAAGTGGCATTTCAGCACCAAGAAAATAACGCTGAGTAAAAACAAATTCGTTTGTGGAAAATCCTGTACTTTCGATAACAATTTTGAAGTCAATGCAGGTAACTTCTAAGAACGGCTAACCTCCATCAACAACCATTTTAATGAAGAATAGAGAGTGGTGGCTTCCATACGCATGTGAGACCTGGACAATGACCTGTGGAGATGAAAATATGATAGCTAGTTTTGAGAGAAAAATACTGCGAAGCATTTTTGGTGGAATAAGTAAAAACGGTACCTGGTTTAGAAGATCAAATACGGAACTCTACAAAGCATATAAAGAACCTGATGTCATTAAATGTATCAAAATTCAAAGGATTAAATGGGCAGGCCACATTATAAGAATGGAGGATAGCAGGACAACCAAAAAAGTTTTCTGTGCCAGGCCAACAGGTACAAGAAAAAGAGGACGACCAAACCTAAGATTTTTAGACTGCCTTGAAAAGGACCTACAAATTTTAAAGATAATTAACTGGAGAACCTTGGCTAAGGGAAGAATGTCTTGGCATAGGCTTGTTGAGAAGGCCAAGGCCCATCCTGGGCTGTCGTGCCAATGAGAAGAAGAAGAGAGTGGTGGCTCCCGAGAGGTTTCTCTGTACCTTAAAAAGTACACAGGCTGAAATTGAACTTTCATTTTCACAAGAACGGAAGGAAATATGTGTACAGCAAAAGCACAAAATTATTAGCGTACAATTGTATTCTTCACAAAATAGAATCGATCAAACAATTCAACTTATCTTTAAGATTACTTATGGATTATTTACTTTAAACTATAACAGCTGTCAATTACTGTTACACTAAAAAAAAAAAATACATGGATTACAATGAGCAAGGTGGAACTTTTGTAATAAAAACTGGCATCGTTTCCAGATTCGATTGAATCGAGATATGGCTTAAGGGTCAAATTTACTGTTAAGTCAAAAATTTGTAAAATTGAAGGGTGTTACAAACACATGACAGCAAAAATTAAAGGTGAAAAAAAAGGAAAACATAAAAAGAGCAATAAAAAAAAATCTAAATTAAAAAAAAAAAAAAAATACTGAAAAAAAAAAGGTTAAGGAAATAAAATGTAATAAGGAATGTCATGCAAAAAGGATTAAAAAAAAAGTGAGACAAAATGGAAAAAAAAAAGACAAGGAAAACAAAACGTAAAAGATGGGGAATGCAATAATAAATAAATAAAAGCATATGGGAAGACAAAATTAAAAAAGGAAGAGGAAAAGACAAAATGAATGAGAGAGAAGTTCCCTAGCATTGCTAAGAGTAATAGTACATACAGTTTTGGAAACAGATTAACCTACTGAGTAACAAACAGATGTTTGAGGCATAAAATACAAATTTAAAATAGAATGAATCAAAATAAGAATCTTAAAGCAAAATGAAATTACTTTTTAAAAGTATCAAACAATTTTTTTTTGCCAACCTTAAGATCAATGGGGTCTCTGAGGTAAAATGCTTTGACGGCAGGAGCAACCAGTTGAGGGTCTTCTTTCAAAATAGCCGCAATTGAACATGGCACATAGCAATGACTTCTATGTTTGAATTCATCAATTTTATGAGGATATCTAAGAAAAAGGAAAATTAAAGATATGAAAATCACCCAGAAAAATACGCTAATTCAAAATCACAATCATCAACACATTAATTGGAGTTTCGATGGTTGAAATTTTGAATCATTTACTTCTTTTTTTCCCCTTTGTAAAAAATTTAAATTTCCTCTTAACTCTACATAATACTTACATCTTTAACTAATATAATGACTGGCTAAAAATTCTTATTATTTGTGTTTGTAATAGATAAAAATTGTCAATATACAATTTTGTTTAATTATAATAAAGTCTTTTTTAGCTTATATCCTTCCTGCCATCCATATTTCATACACTCAATCAAGAAACATAAAGCCCGGTCATTTGACCGGCTATGGTAGAAATAGGTATAGATTAAGTGTTGGTATGTTAAGTGTTAATGTAGCTGAACTATCATTTATATATAACCCATAAATTGCAATTTGAGAGGTCTGCATTTTTAAACGACACAATTCTCTGTTTTTCCCAGTTTGTTAGGAAAAATTCAAAATTTACTGTTATTTAAGATGATTTTTAAATTCTCTGTATTTTCCAGTTTTTTCTTGTGGAGTGGCAACCCTGATTTTACTATACAGAATAAATTTGGTGCCTAAAAATGGATTTCAAATTATTGTAAAACAAATTACCCAGATATCCTGTTTTGAATAACTTTTCGAACACTGTTTGCGGCTTTTGTAGTGGAGGAGAAATTCTGAATAGCTGTCAAAGCATCCAAGAGAGAAGGCGTACCACTTGGTAAGACTTCAAAGGGAATTATGTGCAAGGAGCCTTGATAAATAAATACCTAAAAAACAAAAATTTGTTTACTTTCTATAGGATTAAGATTACCATCAACAGAATAGATGCCTTTCCCTGTAAAAAAACAAGACTGAACATTGACCACAGATAATCAAGAGTTTACTATATTATTGACAATTAATAAGCATATGTATTTCAAACAGCATGAAAAGAAATTTATTTATGAAATATAAATTTTTTAGATTACTAAGTTTTAATAAAAAGACATTAATTTTCTGATGATTTGGATTATTTTTACAGATATTCAACAAGTAAATGGATAGAAAAAAATATCAAAGATATAAAATGGAATATTGAAATTCTAAAAAGAGGTAAACAAGATAAAAGAAAATCAAGCAGCACACTTTTATCTAAGACCTAAGCACCACGGCCACATTGCCGCAGAATTTGGAGTTGGCAAAATTTAAGACAGAATGGATTAACCCAGTTTAAACCGTCCTGTCCAAAACCTATTTACTCAAATTATGCCACAATTAAAAAAAAAAACATTGCGAAAAATAAAATTTAAATTTTTGAACAAGAAACAAATCGAAGAAAAGTTTTCGTTTTATTAAAAAAGTTTATTATTATCTTTAATATTGCATAATTTATCATGCAAAAACATAATTTATCAGTATCAAAAACATATTTATTCAGATTTAAAGTTGTTCAATGAATTGTGGAGCTTCAAAAATTATATATCTTTTCCTATTATAATATTTTCCTTTAATAAGTTAAAGTGAGTCGTATAAAAAGCATCAAATACTTACTAATATATGTAATTATTATGTGTATAATGGTTACACATGTAGAATTACCTTTTACCAAAGGTTCAAGTTATCGGACACTTCAAGACAGTTTAAAACAGTAAAACCCATGTGTCCTCTCCAAAACCAGTTTAGGACGCCCAAAACCCCAACCCTTGGTTCCTTGAATGTGACAGATGACGAGGAAAATGAGATAAGCAGAATAAAAGTTGAAAAGAATGAAAAATAGTGAAATTTTAACATTTCTTGCATTAACAATTTTAAATGCTACAAAAGGAAAAAACATGTAAGTTTTTGGTGCTGTAGGGAAAATACTGCTCACGCTTTAATTAAACATTATGTAAAAACTGCTTTTCAATGAAGCATTAATAATTAGCAATAAATTTGAAAAAATCTCTTTGAAAAACTCAGATATCAATAAATAAAAAAATTCACCAAAAATCAATAAATACAAAACTTCATAATTACTTTTATTTAATTCATTTTGATTCAAGAACATAAAAAAATTAATACAATTTAAACTTAATTGAAAATAGTGTGCAATCAAAATAGGCAGTTATTTAAATTTGTATTGAAAATAATAAATTAATGAATTAAAAAAAAATGAGATATCAATAAAAGAAAAGAAGTCTGCAATATAGAATCTATGAAAAAACTTTAACAATAAAAATTCCTCAGAATGCAAATTTGAAGAAAAATACTGTTGGAAGTTAACTTTGTTACACATGTAAATAAAAAACATATCCTGACTTTTCCAGAAATTTTTTTTTTCTGACTTTTTCAGAGCAATTTTATAGAATCTCCTCACTTTTTCAGGGGTCTGTCCATGTCGAATTTACTACCGTTGAGCGGTACTTTCATAAATTCAACTTTAGGAAAAACGGTAGTTTCACAAATTCAATTTTAGGAAAAACAGCAGCTTCGCAAAATACTTTTTCTTAAAATTTTATTTTGTATCCCTTTGGAAACGATAAATCGATATTTTTACAATATTTTTGTATTGATTTTTTAATATAATTTTTAATTTTTCACAAATTAAGTCTAAATTTTTGCAAAATAGGTACCTTTCAGAAAAACCTAGACAGACCCTGTTTTTGCAATCAGTGCCATAAATTCCTTTATGAATTTTTCATGGGCTTTATTCTTAGACACAAAATATACTACAAAACACTTATTCATCCCATTAAAGCTAAATCAAAATAAAATAACCTATTGTTTAGAAAAATTATTAAATATAAGGCATTTCAAATGCAAATTTATTCACCTCCTCCTGATTTTTTGTGTGTTTTAGTTAAATCACCTGATTTTTCAAGATCGATAGAATTCCTTGTCCTGCGACCATCCCCGCTAAAACAATACACAACTAGAACAGGGTGAAATCTTTTAACTGTTTTGTTTTCAATATAAATATTTGCTTCACAGGGAGACATAAAAAGCCAGGAAAGAGGTTGAATCTGTTTTACTATCTAATTAGTTCGGTTTTGCATGTATGTTTGAGGAAAGAAGAAGTGTCTTGGCGCTCTTCAGAACTAGGTTTCGTTTACATGAAGAAAAAATATGAGGCATATACTAACGTTTTGGCCTTAAGTTCGGTAAAATTAGCTACATCACTAAATGAAAAGCTATCAACCATTTTTCAAAGTCAGGGTTGGAGTTTTAGATGTCCTAAATTGGTTTTGGACAGGACATGTGGGTTTTACTGTCTTAAACTGACTAAAATTGTCTTAAAGTGTCCTAATCCACGAACTTTGAAGTCTGAAACCATTGTACATAAAATTACATATATTAATAAATATTTGATATTTTTAATACAATTTGCTTTAATTTATTAAAGGAAAATATAATACAATGGGAAAAGATTTATAAGATTTGAAGCTCCACAATTCATTGAATACCTTATCCTTTAAATATGAATAAATATGCTTTCAATGCTGATAAATTATGTCTTTTGCATAAGGATAAATAATGTAATATTAAAAATAATAATAAACTTTTTTAATAAAACAAAAACTTGCCTTCCGGTTGTTTCTTGTTCAAAAATCAAAATTTTAGTTTTCACAGTATTTTTTTAAAATTGTGACAATTTTAATAAAAGGGTTTTGAACAAAGGGGTTTTGGACAAGATAGCTTAAGCTGTGGATTCATCTATTCTGTCCTAAACCTTGCCAATTCTGTCCAAAGTGCGTGAAAAACTCGGATGGCAAAAATGAGCCTTCTTATAAATAGGACTCCTGTTAAAAACAGTTTAAAGATATTAATTTTTAAATTTTTCTTAAATATAACTTAGATTAATTTTGATATTTAATTCTTTTCATAATTAATATTAGCTTATCCAGGAAACAATTTTCCTTATCAATTCAAACTTTAATTTAAAGTTACAAAAAAAAAACAAAACAATTTCACTATTTCCAGAAATACAAAATTGATTTAAATTTAATCAAGTATCAGCTTACCCTGTTCTCACTTGTATCTGGATTCAACCATTTTGGTAAACATTCAGCAGCTTCAATAAGCAAAAAGTCTCCATCCTCATCTTCGATTCTGCAAATTATACATAAAAACATAAAGGACATTAATGGGAACCTGACAGCTGCCCACATCATATTAAAAATCAATTACTATTGAATAGATTGTAAAAGCCGTTAAAATGAAATAAATTAAAAGCTAATATTGGTATTTTTTCAACAAAACAAAAGCTCCCTAAAACCGGAAGATATTTAGAAAACTTCCGCTGTAACCCTCCACTTATGTTATGCTTACGAGGCGATGAAGAGACTTAATATTCTAGGAAGTTTCATTATTGTGATTTGTGTTTACATTTACGTGTAGAGTTTCACCAATCATAAGAGTTTACTGTACTTTCTAAATTCTAACAGGTCATGAGCCATAAAACAAATTTAAATAAATTAATATCACTGCATAAATAAAGTTTAAGGTTTGCTATGTTTTGAGTGCTATCCCTTATTTGGCTATATTTGTGTAAAATAGTGCTGTTTGTTATTTATTGGGTAGCCATTGTAGCATATCTACCACTACAAAATTACAACTACAATACACTAGTATATAAGACATGTTAACTCGAGTCTATGTCGGTGTACCTTTTCATAGATGATGGTTGACATGGTCTGTAACTACTCTCCCCACATTGGTGACCTTCGGAAGTGATGTGAACACGCCTACCTTGGCAAAAACGTCCACTTTGATCTGGATACGCCTACATCGGCAGTAACGCCTACTTCGTTGGATGGTCCACATTGAATAGTTGACTTGCTACTTGTGACTGCAACATTATCCACCTCCTCGCGCTACTCACTCCTGCTACTCAGTCTCGAGCACACAACGTCGGAGTGCATATACTCGACTGCTAAAGGCAACACAGGAGCGACTACGACCGTTAAGTTAATACACCTCTCACATTCAGCACTCACAAAGTACGGTGATCTTAATACAGCTCTCCCGGCTCAACCGCACATCAACAGCAATGATTCAACCAGTGGCATTCATTCATCGAATTCTATCACAGATATAATTCTGGTGGGGGAGTACTGTAGCGTATCCACCACTACAAAATTACAACTACTATACACCAGTATATAAGACATGTTAACTCGACTCTATGTCGGGGTACCTTTTCAAAGATGACGGTTGACATGGTCTGCAACTACTTTCCCCACACCATCATAGCAAGCTTGCGAAGTCCATCGTGGCAGAACGTTTCAGTGTTTTTGCACAAAATTTTTTCTTTTGAAAAGTACAAAAAAATAAATAAAGTTTGTTTTCAATTGAAATTTAAGCGTAATATTTGAATCATGTATTCAGATATGCACTTTTTGACGAGCTCAATTTACGCCGATAGTATCGTAAATCGATGTAATGTTTAGATTGTATTATCGGCAGTGGATTCATGTGGATTTTAAATATTCCGATATATTCCAAACAATAAGTCAAATTCGAATCGGGCATTTGAATATTTACTTTCTAAGGCAATAATTCACTAGCATTTCTGACAGTTAATGCTATTGATTTCCCCATAGTTTTTAAATCCGATATTATTTATTACAACAATTTAATCCCGAACCGAAACATGAATTTAAGGATTCTGATTCGCTTGATTTCAACCTCGAACTTTTTTTCGGTTATTACAACTACAGATTTCCTGATTTCTAATTACTTTTTTATCGTGATGATTATTTACAAAATTTAATAATTTGGAAAAAACAAAATGCGAGAATATTATCCATAATATTAAAATAAACAATTATTACATGTTCAATTAAAAAAATATATATATATGTAGTTCTTTTTCCCTTCTAAACACAGCGCTCTTGTAACTTTAAATTAGTAACATATATGTTTGTTATTATTTAGAGTATCCTGCAGAAAATATTGGTGCTAGAGAGTCTTGTTACAGATAGCTAAAAAAATTCTGTAGAAAGTTAGATAGAAAGAAAGTGTTATATTGAAAACACTCTAATAATATTAGATGGTAAGTTCCTTCAAGCTTAGGCGTAAAACTTAGCGGGAAGTAGTAACCCTGAAGTCTTTTGACCAATTTTACACCCCTAGCGCCATCTGCACTTAGTTTACGTGGTCAACCATCCATAATTTAAATTTTTTTAATAATTGATTTCTATTTAAGACACTATCTTAAAGCACTTTCTTTTTAATAGCCATCATGTGGTAACTAACAACTGCTAATTTTGTACTTTATAATAGCAATAAAAACATAATGAAAATAAATAAAGCAAAGGCTTACTGCACAATTAAATTTTTATCCTTTTCAGTTAAGTAAAAGAGAAGATAGACTATGAACCATTCATCTTCCACGTTATCTTCATAACAGGTCAATCCTTCAAGGTGAGGTACTGTAGCTATAAGGCACAATAATTATCAGAAATAAAATTTACGTGAACTAATGAATTAAAGCGGTCAAGAAAACACACTTTCAGGAATTTCACTTTCTAAAATGAAGCAATAGCTAAGAATAAATGTAACAGGTATATGATTAGCAGGGGTCTGTCCAGGCCGAATTTGCAACCGTTTAGCGGGACCTTCACAAATTCAACCATAGGAAAAACGGTAGTTTCACAAATTCAACTTTAGAAAAACTGTAGTTTCACAAAATACTTTTTCTTAAAATTTTATTTTTGTATCCCTTAAGAAATGACAAATCCATATTTTTGTGTTGATTTTTAAATATAATATTTAATTTTTCACAAATTACGTCTGAATTTTCACAAAATAGGTACCTCTCAGAAAAACCTAGACAGACCCCTGATTAGCTACATATTATGAAAACAGAGGTTTAAATTAAAAACTATAAAAGAAAAAAAGAATACAATTCATGGATGAGTTCCATTAGAAGTTTGTAAGGTACCAGAGATTTTGATCCAATGGTCAAATTCTACAGTTAACATTTAATTTAAAAATATCCTCACATTGTTTAGTGTAGAATGTAACATATATTGTTTAGTGTAACATATACATAGCTGCCATCATGGATGGGTAAAAATCCAGTAGATTCTAATAAATATAAATTTCATGATAATTTTCGCATAATGTACTAAATGTTTTACCTATAGGAAATGATAGGGATTTTACAGTCATCAAAATAGAAAAACTGTAATACTTTATTTCCCAGTTATCATTGACATTAAATATACTTGAAATTTTATGTTTACTCATAGTTTTGAACCGTAATAGGCATTTAATTCATCAAAGGTAGTAAAAAATATTTGTTAAAAATTTATTTAAAAAAGAGAGTTCTAAATAAAAATGAACTGAAAATTTTCGAAAAAATTTTTTTAAACTGATTTCTGTAAATGAAGTCTACTTCATTATGAATCTATTAGTAATACATTTAAATTATCAAGCAAGCAATTATTTGAGGAAAAATTCTATTGCAATAGAGATTTTTTTTTGTGGAAAACTTACGCAACTTATGAAATTTTCTAAAATGTACAAAAAACCAGATTTTATTAAACCTGTAGAAACTGGCAAAATTCAGTAGTCTACTGAAAAATCCAATAGAGTTGGCAGCTATGTCCATACTTTTTGCTTATCTTCTCCATCCTATAAAGACACTATGCCTTATAATTTTTTTTCCTGAGGATGTGAAAGTCAAGAAAAAAAAAAGAGGTATACGTAATTGCGATGTTGGGAAAATTCGTTGCATTCGTTAAAATTGAAGAGTTCGAAACAAGTAAAAATTTCCACCCTTTTTTAAAAAAAAAAAATCAAATTGACTACAAAAAATTACTTCTTAAAATAAATTACTACTTAAAATATTAGACTACAATGAATTTTAAGGGGGTATTTCCATATCGTGACGTGATTCTTCACGATACGGAAATATCCCCCATTTTTATAGTTTACAGAGCAAATAAGATAAATGTGTATTATTATGCTATTTTACATAAATTAGATTTTCATACCCCAGATATTGAGACTTCCCACTTTTAAAGACGTTTGTGATCAGTCACGCGAAAATTGTTAAGTATGCATTGCTCGACTGTATAAGTATGTAGAATATACAGGATCTACTGTATAATTATGCATGTAGACTGCATTTAAAAAAAAAAAACGCTTATCCCTGGGCGAAAAAACACCACGTGGGCTGGATTTTTTCTTACAAACCCAGGTGCTTGCGAACCTTTCAGGCAATTTAGAGCAGTTAGATTAAAAAAAAACAAATGACATAAGTTGTTAATGATTACCTATTTCAGAGACATGTAAATTGAATGGATCATTTTGCCAAATGTAGCGTTCTAAAAAACCACGAATTTTATTAACATAATTTTCAGCAGCTATTTCTAATTTATCGACCGTGTTTAAATTGCTATTAACATCTTCATGAATCCTAGGAAATAATTTATAAATTACAGTATTTTCAAGTGATCGACTAGTAGCCATGCTTAGTATTTGTTAATTGTAAAAAGGGATATGTTTATTACAGAGAGAAAGCGTTTTCAGATGCCTATTTCTGCTTAACATGGATCGATAATCTTAAAGTTCAAAAAGGTATCCAGGTAATTTGATCAATTTGCTTTGACTGAGTTACTTATGTTAATTTAACTAAGACGTACATATGAGGAAATAACATAAAATTATTTCAAAATTAATACATCTCATTGTTATTGCATTAAAGAAAAAAACATCAATAATTTGATGCGCTATCGAAAGATGGCGCTGCTGGTTATGTTTGACAACATGTGTAAAAATAAACATAGTGCTGCAACTCTGTATATTAATTGGGAAATGTTGATTAAAGTTATTAATTAAATTTTTAACACTTCCTTCAGTATAAACTTTGTTTCCACCTTTTAAATCTCAGTAGTCCCTCATTTCTTTAACTTCCTAGATATTTAAATGCAAAACTTTTCAACTATTCTCCGTACTTCGTATGTTTTCTATTTGTATTGAGAAGGCGTTTCCTTGCTGTGTATACTTTCTTATTTAACGATGGTAAGGGTCTGAATTTAAATCAAATTTCTTATATATATCTTAAAATATCAAATTTATAGCATGTGTTTTATATGGAAATTGTTATTGACTTCTTATTTTTTCGCAGAACAATCATTTCCAAGCATTTAAAATGTCAATAATACCGATTTAGATAAAATAGTAGTCTGATAACATTTTACAGGGATCACTCATTCTTTTGACTATTACCATTGAATAGCAAAATTGTCAAATCCACATGGTGTAAAAAGTAATCTAATGATTTAAAAAGTTATCAATGTTCTTCATTAATAATGGTTTAACTTTGTTTTGCTTGGACAAATGTAAACTAAGCAAGAGTTTATCTGTTTAAAATTTAGAAAGTATCAATCATTTTCTGTTTATTTTTGTTAAATTGTTAGTATAACGTAAATCCAATCACAATTTAATTTTCGTTAATTCAAATCTTCATTTCATTAAATTGTGGCTGTTTTACCTTTGCTTTTTGTTATTTTTGCTAATTAATTTTTTAAATGAACTTGTTTAAAAGTTTTTTTCACTAACAGTATTAAAAGCATCTTATATTTTTCAATTCTTAATGAGAAAATATCTAATGAAGCATTAACATAAACTACTTGGCTACTTTTGTAATTACTCTAATTTCTAAAATTGCTTTTTTCCTTTTGTTGATTATTTTGATAACCACATAAATCCTTTAGAAGCAATTTTGTTTATAAAACATATATTTTTATTTAACTTTTTGCTTGTAATCTTTTTTTAGTTTAAGGAACATATTTGTGAAAATTAAGCTTGAGAGAATTTTAAAATTATTTTAATGAAAATTTAGCTATGAAACAAAAATGCTGAGTTTTTAATGTTAAAATCCTCAGTATTTCACCTAGGATTGAAACATAATGGTGGTTCTTGGGAGACAAGTTATTACTTGAGCTTTAAAGGAGTATGTTTTAATTTTTGGTAATTCTTTACAATTACTATCCAACATGTTTAAAAGTTAAATATCTATATGTTTATTTATTTAGGTTTGTATTTTTGCAGGAATATCTATGATAGTTTTATCCTTTTTACTGCATAATTTAAATAATTTGATTTGAGTGTTAAATTACAAATAAAATTTATTTATCATTTAACCACACCCAAGTAAACTTCAATTCTTTCTTTTATTTACTTATTTATTTTTAAAAAAATATCAAAATAAGGACATATTTGTTAAGCAACTGCATTGCATTTGACAATTTTTTTTTTCTTCTCACCAACCACTTAGGCACATTCTTAATGCCGTCACATGCTTAAAATGGAATTAAATATTGTAACCCTGAAAAATTCATAAGTTTTTGGTAATTTTTTAACACTAAAACATGCACTTCATAAGTCAAATGTTAGGTCATAGACAACTGTATTTAGTTAAGTGTACACACCCGATGCGAAAACAGAATCAAATATTGCAACTCCATCAAATTTAAAAGCTCACATATATTATGGTCAATTTTACGCAACAGTAAAGGATATGCCAGCAATGGCATTTATGCTTAGGGGAAAAAAAACATAAGTCTAGTGTATACTGGGTAAAAGTATACCGGTCAGTGGCATTTAACCTTTAAAAAACGTCAGATTTGGATATACCTGACATTGGTATTTAACCTTAAAAAACATCAGTTACTATTAAATTAAAATTTAACCTATTTCATAGGCACATTTAACACAATGTTTCTGTTCATAAATAAAAACAGTTCAGTTCTACTCAATCTTAATTCAACTTTTGCCCAGATCCTTAATAACTCACTTTGAAAAACCATAACCAACATACAAACTCAAATAAAAATGTAATTTAGACTCAAAATGACTTTACAAAGACAAATTATTACTGCCAAAGTGTATTCATTCCATGGAAAAGAAAAACGGATTTGCTCTGTATATATTACACTGTTTTTTTTTTTTTGTTTTTTTAAAAGGTTAAGTNTCATCCCCTCCCAATCACTACTACCCATTCACCCTTCAGAGTTCCCCACTGACCCCAGTCGGTCGTTAAGTAGTCCGGACTTCTTCAGGCCACTTGGTCTTTAAAGAGTTAAGGTTAAGTGCTACTGCCTGTGATACCTTTTTTCAGTATACTATTGACATGGTGCATACTGGTAAGGAAACTGTTACTTAGTAGCTTAGATTCAGTGTTGGTTTGTGTTATTTTTCGGCAAAGAACAGGTGCATACTGGTTCTAAAATTGTTGCCTAGAGAGTAGGATTTGGTATAGGTCTACTCAACTTTTCAGTTATAAAATATAATTTTGTGTTAAGAAAATTTATGAAATACTGATAAAATTATAAATCCAAGAAATCTCCAATAAGTTCAAGCCTTGCAGTTGAAAGTGAAAGACTTAAGAGTTTTACTTATCACAAAATCTAAAGTTTATGAATGAATCAAAAAAGAGTAACTATCTCCTATCTAAGATTGTTTTAAAAAAATGTTTGAACTTCTTTAACAATTTCATTATAACATCTGTAGCCTGTGCCTATAACTCTATTACAAAACTTGTTTGCATTGAGCTACCACATCGATCTAAAGTAGCATCAACTATGACTCAAAAGAAATAGTCTGTTAAAAATTTTTTAATTATTTAAATTTAAACTATATTTATGTTACACTATATTTGAGGGTGCTCCTTGATTCTTGCAAAGTTGTGATTGCGGTTGATAGCCAAGCTGGGCAGTGTTGTTTTATTTAGGGGAATGTCTATAGTTTTTTTTTTTTTTTTAAACCCAATTGTGATTCTGATTGGTTTAGATTTTAGCTTTTTTTTTTTTTTAAATGTTCGGTATGCATAATTTCGGAGGTCAGTTAGTTCTACGTTGGATGTCGGCTGGTAAAGTTAATTTTGCTTCTGGTGCTGAAAATAACTTCGGTAAGTAAGATAAATCTTAAGTTTCTGTACGAATTGAATCACAATGGAAAAAAAAAGGCAGTGAATGACTGGTGTATAAATGAAGATTTAATTAGTAATCGGTATAAATGTCCTGTTTGTGCGAAAGTTCATATTGTGTTCATTGCAATTTTATTATGTTTTGGCCGCCATTCCTGTTTGCACGGTGTTCCGCGTGAACAAGAATGGCGCCAAACAAAAATCACCAATTTCACCAAGGGGGCACCCTCAAATATATTTGTATCAAAATTTCTGGTTATTTTTCCATTAAAATAAATTTTTAATGAAGAGTTCATTGAATTTATTATTAATGCTTAATTTTTTTTAGGAGCCTTGCTGTCAACTTAGAAATAAGATGGCTTAAATTTTCATTGCCTAAACATGCACCATGAGATTACAAATAACACAGATGCAGCAAAATCAGCTCCACCCATCTCCAACGGCCATGTCGCAAGAATCCCTACAGATTCTTCGAACAGCCCCTGGAAAGCCTCTTCCAGGAGATGCTCCAGTGATGGAGCTCTGAAGGCTATGCAGGCAGCTTCTCAAAAACCTGAAAGGGGTCACAGTTTTTCTGATTCCGATGAGAAAACTGCCGCTCTGAAGGCAAGAATACACGAAAAGTATGAGCAGCTAGATAAGGAAATGGCAGAGAAAGCTGCTTCTGCCAATAAACTGTTGTTGAATGGGAATACATCTCCTAAAGCAGTCTTAGAACTGGGCAATCAGGTTGTTGAGTTATTATCTCCTGATCCAAGGTATCCTCAATCTGCTTTGTGAACTTATTTTTTATTTGAATTCATCTTTTAATCTGAGTAAGGAAATCACATTGTGGGGGAATACTAACATGAATTAAGCTAACTTGAGCCATCGAATAATGAAATAAAACTAAATTGCCATAATAAACTATTTATTAAAAACTTTAAAATAAAAACAGACCTAGAACATACTTGAACTTCCATAATAGATGGGAAAAGTAACTATGCGTCCTGAAGCTTGCATAAAAACTAAAGTAATAAAATGAAACTTTGAAGAATTGGACGATTGAATTCGAAGGTAAACACACTTTACGAAATTGCTAATCCTACTGACAAACAGATAAAATTTTCCAGTTAGCAAGAGTTTCAGAGCGCATGCGTTACAAAGCAACAAATAAAAAAAGATTTCTTCTAACAAGTTATTGTTAATTTATTCATCCATGGCTGAACACACATTCTTTTTTCATTTTTATTCCTTAAGCTTCCAAGTTGCCCTATATGTTGCAAAAGCATGTAATATATAATAAGAATAATGTTTGTCCTATTGAAGAGGTTAAGAAGCTTACTTAGTTTATTTGGTTTTCGATTTTCACAAAAAAGAAACCAAAAAAAGTTTCTTAGGCAATAAGGAAAGAAAAAAAATTTTTTTTGTTGAAAATAAAAATGAAATTAGTTAATTTTTTCAAGTTTAGCAATATTGGGTAAAGTTGTAGATAGCTACAGCCCTGAAAGTATGTTAAAAGAAATGCAACAGCACACCTAAATAAAATTGAGTTAACAACATAATTTATATTTTAAAACGTGAAGAAAAATACACATTTGATTTAATTTAAATAATTGAAAATATATTTTATTCAGTCTAAAGCCACCATATAGAAATTGTATAATTGCGTCTACTTCAAATTGATAATGTGTACAGATTAATTATGTAATAAAAACATATATGATGAGAAAAAAACTTATTCGGCTGTTATTTTAAACAGATAATTTTTTCCAAAGGGATTTTTTTTATTAATGGAATGAAAGTAATATTTTCTATGAGTATTTTTTATGTTAGTTTACTAAATGTAGCTGGCAACATTTTTATGAGACATAAGTAATTTTATTGGTTAATTAGTTACCTGTTGGTTAATTAGTTTCTAAAGGAATAATAAGGCTGATAAAAAAATAGTTTGTATCTTTTTAAGAATTTTTAATAAAATGTGAAATTATTGAAATTCAAATTTCATTTGTTGCAACACTAAATCATAACAAATCTGAAATATAAATGCTCAAGGTTCTGAGTGACACTATTTGAAACTAAAATTTTTTTAAAGTTTGTATTTACCAGTTTGATAAAATACAATCTTGCCTGATTTTTCATAAAGCACAGTATTTTAACATGTTATTATTTAATATCCAGAGTTGTTCCTCCCGAGGATACGTGCATCTTTACCACTGGTGGTCCTGCAGGTGTTGTGTGTGAACTGAAAGACGACTCATTGCCAGGACGAAATTCTCTTATGGCTGAAGTCAAAGAATTAGCTTATTCAAGATTGCAGCAGGAGTTGCATAAAGCTCAATTGGTATGAATTATCTGATAGTATGGCTCATTATAACTAGAACAGAGTGCGTAACATTTTTAAAAAGTGCTTGAAGGTGCTTATTTTCGTTTTTTAAAAGTCTTTAAAGGTGCTTTTTTCATTGGGAGTTTTTAAAAAGTGCTTAATTTCCATTTCCGAAAATAAGAATTTTTTTCTCTTTGCCATAAAACAACATCAAACATGGTTTTCACATTGTTCTATTCAACATTTTAACAAATCATTCAAACAGAATGCATTTTGGCTTACCGTCTTTCCGTTGTGTAAGAAAGCGCCAATCATTTTACATGTTAGTAGAAATGCTTGCGGGTCCACATGAGCATATAATGAATTGGATTCAGTGGGAATTCTTGCACTGTCATGTGCAACTCGGCTGCATTTTGCAAGATATTCTCAATTTTAGGCTTCATTTTCCACCCACCGAAATATCTCTATCTTTTTATGGTGGCTAATGTAATCAAGAAAAAGAGTTCTCTTTGTCAGGAACTAGTTATTTTATCATGAACATGTAAAATCTTTGAAAATTATTTTGCATTTTGTTAATGTATATAGTGCTTAAAAATATTTTTTAAGTGCTTAGAAAGTGCTTATTTTTTGTTGAAAAATTTGGCTATGCACCTTGTAGAACAGTTCTTGTTAAATTGCTGAAAGGTTTTTGCTACTCCACTGGGAGAACACGGAAAACCTGGAAAATGCAGGGAATTTAAAAATCACCTAAAATAACAGGAAAAATGTAGTGAATTTGGATTCTTTCTTTAGAAACTGGGAAAATACAGGGAATTTTGTTTCTTATTTTTGTCTTTTAAAAAATAGTGACCACTCATAATGTATTCTATGTGATATTTACGCATGATATTTCAGCTATGCTAAAATATTTAATTTACTATAGCATTATTTAAGTATGTTCAGCTGTTCCTTTTTTCCCTCTAAGTTCTGATTTTTTTTTTTTTTTCATTTTGTAAATCATTTATTATTTCCAGTAACTCTTGCATTATTTTTCAATCATAATTCTATATGTATGAACTAGAATATTTGTTCTGAAATTAAATTCAAAGTAATTTTTCATATACTTTAATATATTCTAATTACTAATCAATGAAGAATGCAGTGAAATTGATTACTGAAGTCTGTTCTGTTGTTTGTGGATTTTGTTGAACTCAAGAATGTGTCTGATTTTAATATTAATATGAAACCTTATAAAAAGAATGTATTTAAGTGCAAAGTATATATCCTTGAGAAAATCATTTTTGTAGTCAACATCCTTGTGAATTCATGGGACCGAAATTTCGGTGCACTATAACCGTTCCGCAAACCATTTTAACTAATGGTTCCAACCTTCCCCCTTTTATTACACATTATTTAAATAAATGACCCATAAAGTGAAGTACAAAAATGACTGAAGAATAATACGTAGTTAAAAAAATTTGTTGACTTATTTCTTTTATTATCTTCGTCTTGCATACAAAAAAAAAATTTGTAATCTTTAGCTGATGAGCAATCCTCCGCATCAGGTATGGAAACATTTCCCGTCCCTCCGATAATTTTTCATGAATTTATGTTCCGCTTTTTAAACCTGCCTAACCTGCTATTCGAGCACATAAAAGTAGTCTCACCGAATCGCTTGGCAAATACATCAGATTAGACGTGAAGCATTTGTCCAAATACTGAAAGATTGCAGCTTCTTTAAATGCTGAAGCAAAATTGAAAAAATGCTTATATGCTACATTCCATGCTTTTAAAAATCGTATATATATTTATCTTGAAGTAGAAATTTCTAGATTATTACCAAAAGAGTGAAGAAAATCAGTCAAAGACATAAAAAGTTCATAATATCCCCCCTCCTCTCTTTTTTTGGTTCACTATATTCACAAAAAATAACATTATACGTGTGTAGCAAGGCATGGTAGTGAACATTTCATTCACTATATTGTGAGTTCACTATATTATGACTATTCACTATATATATAGTTTGACTGTATTATGAATTTGTTAGTATAAATATTTTCTATAAGTTTTTAAAGTGTATATTACATTTTTTTAAACAAATGAATCCATCATGGTATACCAAATCTTTTCTTTCCCAGGAATTAAAGCTGAAAGATGAAGAAGTTGCAAGATTAAGTCAAATTCGTGATGAAGTGGGTGCAGAGCTTGAAGAGTTAACTGCCAGTTTATTTGAGGTTAATAACAGTTTTCCTTATTTTCATGGTGAACTTGTATGCAATTTGCTATAGTTTTTCTGATTACCTATTGCTACTTATTTCTTATAGTTTGCTTATCATATTAAGAAATGGTTAGTTGTTGCTTTATTAAAAAATTAAATCAGCCCGTCTTCGATAAAGGCTGTGTGTCTTCTTCCAAAGGTTGTGTAAGGTCGAGTTAAAAGAAATTCATCTTTTCTTCTCTTGTGACTTTGAAGTTAAACTCAAGAGAGAAATTTCATCCACATTACTAAACTATTATTTTAATTTTGTTGCATTTTAAATAACTATATTTTAACTATAATAAGTTTAAATTGGTTTATGGCAAATAGCAACCTTTTATTAACTCTTTCAATTTAAAATTTTTTGCAATTGCTTCTATTGTTTGTTTGTTGTTTAAATATAATTTTAGAAAGAAAAGAAAGAAAGAAAAATTTTATGTTAGTAATTTGAAGAACATATTTTTTTTTCTTTCTGAAGAAAATTTAAAATGTTTCTGACGATTTTGTTTTTAATGTCTGGATTCGTAAATTTTTTGTTCGAGTTTTGAGGTAACAATAACTCTGATATAATTTCATAATTGTTTTAATTCTTTTTCTTTAATTTTTTAGGAGGCAAATAATATGGTTCGAGATGCAAATATTAAGCAGTCCAATGCTGAAAAACTCTTGAGAGAAGCTAATTTAAAAGTAAGAACAAGTTTTCCAAGTTTCTTATTTTTTTATTGCTGTTCATAGTATAAGAGTGTTAAATTTTTAATGAAATTCTTCTATACCTGCCTACTCTACTGGATTTTCTAATAGATTAAAAAATAGATTAATAATTTAGGAGCCACCTTTAATTAAAAAATCGACATCTTTTTGCTTGTTTTAAAATTTGAAAGGTTAATTCTGCTAAATAATGAAGTGGGCTTTATATATGGTCAAATTTTTCACTTTTTTAAAATTCCATAGATTTTTTAAAGAAACATTTCCATTTCTATGTAAATTCAATGATATATTTTCTTTCTTTTTTATTATAAATGTTACTGAAGAATGAGTTAAAACTAATATCTTGCATTATTATGAGCATAGTTATAAAAAAACAAACTACAAGACTCATAATTAAATTTAGTTTTCAAATCAATTGAATGATCTTAACAAACAAAACCTATTCTCCTTAACATCCAGCTAAACTAAAGCTATTGGAATGTTAAACCAGTGGCAGGCCCAGACTAAGTTCAGAGGATTCCGTACTGCAGGAGAAATTTTTCATCACAAATTCTCTTTCTCCTTCATTTCTAAATTAAAGTTTAAAGTGTAGAAAAAGTGAGTTCAGACAAATCTAGAGTAAGCCATGAATTTTCAAATACTGAAAGGAAAATGTTAAAATATACAAATGAAAATAAGTTATGAGATGATAACTTAGGATTATGCAATGAAGAAGTTCTCTTCTAATAATTTGTTTTCATTTTAATATTTTGTGGTATTTTTTTCAGCAATTGAAACTTCATGACAAATTCTAGGTTTGCCTGAACTTACTTTTTCTACACTTTAAATTTTAAATTAGTAATAAAGGAGAAAGAGAATTTGCATCGAAAAGTTTCTTCCTCAGTATGGCGTCCTCTTAGGCCGACTGCACTTTTGAAAATTTAAAGGCACTGAAAAGGTCAACTTGCGGACTAGTAAAGAAGAGAGCATAATGGAAAAAATATCTAAAAAAGTCCCACAAACTATTGAATTAATAAAAATATATTATTGCAGCATTTTATTTATTTATTTTTGTTTTTAAATATTGTACTTTGAAATTAATTATGAATTTTGCCAATGTACTTATTTTGTTATTGATTATGGAAGAATCCATGTTTGACAGTTTGTTAAACATACCTGCCAAGTCTCCTGTTTTTGAACAAAGACTCTTTGTATTTAAAGACCATCTCCTGTTTACCTATATATTCTCAATTTTTTCCATATTTATTGAAGAAATTTGAAAAAAATAATAAATTTGGTAATAAAATATCTGCTGATGGCCAAAATGCTTCTTATTTCTAAACTGATAGTACTATTGCCAGTACTGCAGTATGTTGAGTGTTAATAGTTTAATTCAAAATATCTTTAGTAGTTGACGGATCATGATTTAGAGCCCCCTTGCCGTCAGAGTAACCGTGGAAGTTTTTCATGATTTTCCTCTCCATGTAACTCAATTACGGGTTAACGCAAAAAGTCCTCCACAAAGACAAATTTCTCCCAATACTTGATCCAGGAGTTCCTTTGTCTTCTGGATATGGTTCAAAATTACAAGGCTATGGAGTTGAATGTTAGTAGTGGTAAACCTAAAAAATTGAATCATCTATTTAACGACTGTTACAAATTGAAATAGTTTGAAGTAATTATAAATAATAAAAAAACTTTTCTAGATTAAGATTTATACATATTTTTTACCTCGCTGAATGCAAATGCTAACATTATTTCCAATTTTGAATTTCTATTTCTCTGTTTGAATTACATGATGATTATGCTTGATATAAAACTTCACTATTAGCCTAAAAAATATTGCTAGTACAATCTCCGTTATTTCATTTCTCCAATGTTGGCAGGTATGGTTTAATGAACTCTTCCACTCTTTCTAATTTGTTAAAAAAAATTTTAGTATTCAAATTCTTTGAGGTATTAAAAAATATTAATATTTAAAAAAATTTATGTCTTTTAAAAAATGTAAAATTTTTTTTAACACTGAACATATATGTGAAATGTTTAAGAGTATGGTTAATTAGCATTCCTTTCCATTTCCTTATTTGTACACATATGAGGAATATTTGTGACTGAGAAAATTCTGGAAAAATGTTTATTATATTTATATTATTATATATATAATTAGTACACAAAGTTTTGAACTGAGGAATTAATAAATTTTTATGGGATTTCAGTCTATTTTAAATTTTATGTCAAATCTAAAATCTGTGTACAATAAATTTACTATGAAAGAAAAACAATATCTTATTTTTCCCTTTTTTATTTTGCTCGAGCTGAATACCCATTTTATGTACGAGGAAAAAAATGGACAATCAAGGAATCAGTACTGAACAATGTTACAAAATAGTGCACAAAACTGAAAGAAATATATTAACATAAATAATTTAAAAAAATTTTGTTTATTATTTATTTTCTTTGCTGGTAGCTTTACGTTATTAGATTAAGCAAAATAAGTTTTTTTAAAGATCTCAACATAATTAAGATTAAATAAATTCTGTGTAATTTTTTATGTGATGTTATTGCTCGTTGTCTATTCATGATAGGAAAATTTTCCACAATTGATTAATTTCTTTTAAAACACGCGAGACTTATCCTTTTAAGGGGGCATACAAATTATTTTCACAGTATCTACGTTAAAATAGCATAGTATTGGTTCAGTTTAAATAGGTACCAAATTTTGTCTATATTTGTATATTTTTTACTTATTAAAGCTTTGTCAATTACCATAAAACTAGAAGTGCCTATTATCAGAATTATTTGCCCTTGACATCAATAATAGCATAGCAGTTTTTTATATTCTTCCTAAAAGAATTAATACCATTTCTCCATTGATTTTACTTTTTAGTACATAACTTATTTTTTTTATTTGAATAAATACTTCTCTTGAATCAATTTCCATTGTTTTTAAATTATTTAATATTATATAGGCACATTTCAAGAGCATAAATATAAGCAAAATAAACTTAAAGGCTTAGATAAAATAAGAAAACTAATTTTTCGACATAGTTTGTCTATGCTACTACATTCACATTGATCAATAAGTTATTATTGACAACATCCTTCTTATCTTATTTCACAACAATGATTTAATATTGTGCGTTTGACACTATGTAACGAATTAAAGATATTAAAGTGAATTTTTTTTTTTGTGAAAAATTTCAAACGTTCTTGTTATTTTTGTATGTAACTAATATTTTTCATTTAAATTACTGTTTGTTTTAAAATATTTACTTTTATTAAAGCACATTTTAAAGGAAATCCGTAAACAAAATAAACACATGATTTCAGATAACCTTAGATATACTAATTTGGTGACACGATTTTCCTTTTGCTGTTTAGTACAAAGCTTATACTTTTACTTCAATTAGTAATTATTATGAAAAATAATTGTCATTAGCATCTATAATAACTTTGGTGCTTTTGATAATAATGTTATTGTCCTCAACGAATTAGTACTGTCCATCAATTTATCTTATCAGTACATAACTTATTTTGTTATAACTTCAATTACCATTGTTTTTAAATTATTTAATATTATATAGAAGCATTTTAAAAGCATAAGTATAAGCAAAATAAACCTTTAACTTTAGATAAAATAGAAATACTCATTTTTTTTCACAGCTCTCCGATACTACTACATTTACATTGATCAATAAGTTTACCTTACATACTGAATAAAAAATAATTAAATGTTGAAGGATGTGCAATAAAATGTTTTTTTTTTTTAAATATACAAACGATAAGCTGGCAAATATTACTGATGTTATCAAACAACACTGATTGAACCATTTCTAGAATCGACCGTTAGTTAACTTTATGAAATTCTTGATTCGAGAACAATGAATCTCCACATCCCTTTAAAGGAGCATTTTATTTTAATTTTAATAACAATGTATGGCCATATTGTTTCGAATATTTACAAAGTTATAAAGCAATTTTTCTTTAAATGATTTTGTTCAATTCTCTCATATAAAATACTACTCAGTGGTAAGAAACTTAAGTGTATCTGCTGTGGCTAAAATATGCTTAAATACTACAGTGGTTTTACCTCCACCATAAAGATGGACTAACCCATATCACAGGGCCATTTATTAAGTTCATTTTGTTATGGGAATTTATTTAGGTTTTATTTGTTCACTTATTGTCTGCATATCTTTCTCAATTCAATATGTTCAAAAATATTAATCTTGTTAATGCTTTTAATTAGTAAGCATTTATAAATAATTTTTATGTAAATCTTAAAAAAAAAAAAAACTCCCATCACAAAAAAAACTTATTGCAATTTCAAATTGCAATAAGTTTTTGCAATTTAAATTATATATTTAAACAAAGATTGATTGCAATTACATCTTTGAACAAAGGGATTATTAATTTTGTAGTGTACCACTACAAAAGTGTCTACCTGTACTGTAGTGTGTCTACCACTACAAAAATACCATTCCAATTCACTAGTATATATGACATGTTAACTCGTTTCTATGGTGGGGTACTTTTTCATAGATGAAAGTTGGCATTTTCTGTAACTTCTCTCCCCACAAATTTAAAGAATAGAATCTAAAATTATGCGCTAAATACTTTTAAGATTAATAATAAATTTAAGAAAAGTGTTTTTTTAATCCCCCGCCAAAAGCAAGTTACTTATTTATCATGATTGTGTAGAAACTTTGGAAATGTTTTTCCAATTTATTAATTTTATGTATATGAAGAAGTTTCAACAATAGGTAGAAACATTTTTTATTGGTGTGTTTTTTTAGTTGAACAATAAGTGATTTAAGTTATTTTTATGACTTAAAAAGTGTTTATTTTTTGTTAAGAAAAATTTGGCTGTGCATCCTGTTTCCCCTTTTGTTAAATTTTCTTGTTTTTTAGATTATAGCCTGTTAGGGAAAAGTAATCCAGTTATTGATTATTATACTTTTTCAAGTATTTTAGATTTTATTTTTAAAAAAAAAATGCATTTGTAAATCAATATTTGTGAGTGATAAAATAATAATTTGTAGATTGAAGTACTTCAAGCTGAGGTTCAGGCTCTTAAAACACTTGTCATCACTTCAACGCCAAGCATGCCAAATCCTCACCTGCACCCGCAGATTGATAAGCGCAGTAAGAGATCGTTATTTTCTCCTGGCCATAAGAGGTCTCCCAGTAACTATGAGCTCTGCTCTTTTAAGGATTCACCTCCTGGTTCTCCCATCAAAGATCTCACAGATTTCACTCCTGATAATTATGAGGTTTGTTTTCTATCTTTCTTTTTCTTAAAAAAAAAAAATTAAAACTTTCTCTTTTGTCTCTTTTTTTTCTTCTTTTAGATTTGTTTCAGAAGCCCTTTTTGTTTTTAATTTTTAGTTTTCAGTTCTTGGAACAGTTAATTGGTTCGAATTGATCTGGAATTGCTCTTTGCTCTACAGCAACATGTGTCTGCTGGTTGTTATTTGCATTTTTATAATTCTCCCAGTTTGTCTAGTAACATAAACATTTTCAATAATTTTCATGCTGTCTTACTGTATTTGTCTGCATATAAATGGATGCCGTGAGAAAAGGAGAAACCAAATTGCAGAACAATTGGTTTAAAATAGAACAAAACGGTATTTTTCTGAGAGAATGGTTGGAATCGGTGGTTGTTAATGTACATTCTCCAAAGTGTGGTTTATGTTGTGAAAGTTTTGAAATATCGGAAAGTGGTTTCACTCAAGTTTAATTTCATCATAAATTAAAAAAGAAAAACATCTTTTTTATAACTTCTAATATAAATTACTAATTTGAAATTTAGTAATACCAGACAAAAGTTTTTTTTTAAAAAAAATGAGGTAAAGGGATTTGAATAATAAGGTTTTTAATTATGAGTTAAAAATTAAAGTTTGGTTTTATAAAATGAAAATGTATTCTTTTTTGAAGAAGAGGGGCTCCATTAACAACGACAAATAGTTTTGAAAACCATCTCTTTTGGTATTATTATTAATAGATACAATTTCTTTAAATTATACAGAAAGGCATATGTTTATTAATTTGTTTATGTATATGTGTCAATGCATAAATTGTTCTTTATATACAAAATCAGTCCCTGACTGAATTCATCATCATAGTTGGCCAGACAGCCCAATGTGAGCCAATGCCTTCCTCTGAAGATTTCTCCATGAGAACTTCCGATTTATCTTTGATCTCCAATTCTTTTCATTAATTGCGAGAAAATAAGACTCTACTGAGTCAGCCCATCTCAACCGTGGCCTTCCCCGCTTCCTTGTCCCAGTGGGTCTAAAAAGCAGTATCTTTTTTATTGGATTGTCATCACTCATTCGAATCACACGGGCCATCCAATTCATTCTATTTATATTCATGTATTTAATAATATCAGGTTATTTATAAATCTTGTACAGTTCAGTTAAGTTAAATCTGCTTCTCCAGTTATTGCTTTGATTTACACCACCAAGTATTCTCTGCAAAATCTTTTTCTCAAATATTGTGATAAAAGTTTTGTCATTGTCCAAACTTCAGAAGTGTATGTCAAGACCCCTGACTGAATTAGTTGTGTCAAAAGTTATAGTTATTTTTTATTAGTGCTAAATAAATTTTGCTACAGTTTCATTTTTTTTTTAGTTTGGCTTACTTAAATTACTATTTTTCATACATTTTTTAAAGCCTTTGGTTTTTTCAATATGGATTTTTTTCTTCTTTAATTTATTATCATTTNTTCTCAAATATTGTGATAAAAGTTTTGTCATTGTCCAAACTTCAGAAGCGTATGTCAAGACCCCTGACTGAATTAGTTGTGTCAAAAGTTATAGTTATTTTTTATTAGCTTAGTTTGGCTTACTTAGATTACTATTTTTCATACATTTTTTGAAGCCTTTGGTTTTTTTCAATATGGATTTTTTTTTTTTTAATTTATTATCATTTTTGTCTGTTTAAGGATTATGCACTTAGCTTTAGATAAGTAGTGTGTAATATTGAAACTGTTAATTTTTTTACACTTTGAAGATTTCGTTCTTGACTTAATGAACTTCTTTTTTTTTTGTGCTTACAATCGCGTCTGAAATGTAAATATGTATACATAAATCGGAATAATCTTTTGTTATGTAATAAACTATGGTGTAATCTGTTTTTATCCTAACAGAACCTTATTTTACCCCCTGAACTTTCCTAAAATTTAAAAAAATTGTGCTGCTAATTGTGTTTTTGACTTAAAAAATTGTCTTCTTGACTTAATAAACTTTTTTTTTTAAAACTTACAATCGCTTATGAAATGTAAATATATATACATAGATCAGAATAATCTTTAGTTATGCAATAAACTATGATGTAACCTGTTTTTATCCTAATAAATCCTTATTTGACTCCCTGAACTTACCTAAAATTTTTAAAAATTGTGCTGCTTTCCCTGGGTCATATAGGCTGCAGATTTTTCAACTAGCTGTCTTAGTCTGCCATTAAGTGTCTTATCACATAATTAAAGTAATCAATTTAATTTTTGTTTTTATTTTCCAATGTAATTTTTCTTTAATATTTGTTAATAACAATTATGAGAAGATTGCACTAAACGATTTTTTATTTGAAACAAAACTACGATTGTTTAGTAAAGATTAGTAATATGTTGATTAAAGTTCCAGAACTACATTTCACTTTACGAAAAGTAAGGTGGAGTAATGTATCAGGCATTTTTACACAACATTTATTAATACCTTGTATCTGCGCATTCTGGTCTCACTGGTCTGAAGATCACAGCCATGTTTGTGGATCCTCAAACTGTTTTGCATCATATTTATTCTGTGTGTCAACAGGGTTTATTGATTTAAATCAACTGATTTTTTTATATATATATTGATTTAGAAAGTTAAAAAATAGTGTTTTAAATTATTAATACTTTCATTATTTTCTTTTCTTAGTTTTAAAATTTATTTTAAATAAATTACTGCATTAATTAATTTTAGTTAACAAAATTACTTTCTTTCTTGGTGTGTGTTTAATTCCAACATATTTGATATTACATTTTTAAAAATCTTTTGATTCTTGAGATTGATAGTACAGATTAAAGCAAACATTTAATGCTGTCTTAATATGGTCTTGCATAGTTGTAAAAAGTAATTAAACATGAATTTTTTTCACAAAACATACCAATAATGTTAATTAAAGTTCTACCCTTTGATTGAAAAAAGCAAGGAATTAAAATCTAGATAATATTTTATTGGTGGAAAATTTATATTTCTAAAAATTGAGGTTATATTAAAAAGAAATTACTCAAATATGCCGAAAATAGCAGAGGAAAAAATGCTGATGAATTCATATCTTTTTTTCCTGATATAGTGTCATTCTTCTCCTTCAAAATCTGTTTGAAGCAGTAGGATTATTAACTGGTCTAAAATATTGTTATAATATAGTTTTAATATTAATTTAATTTTGATTAAACATTTATAAAGTTTTTTTTAATTATAAATCAACGTTCTTACAGTGTATTTGAATTTTAAAAAAAATTCCGATTTGAATCAAAAAAGTCTGATTTTTACATTTTTAAAAAAAAAATCACGAACCCTGTTTGTTAACATAATTTTGTATGTCAATGCAACTGTTACACAAAGGGAAACCTCTCTCATTTCTATTCAAATTTGTTACAGGTTGATCCTGTTTTTCATCAGGAATTCTTAGAGTGGCTCCAAAAACCTTCACTAGACAAGAAAAGCCCATTTATCAGTTGCATCTACAAAGAAGACATTCTTCCCTGCTTAAATTTTACAAATAAAAAGGTAATTAACGTTGTTATGGGACCACTAATAATTATCAGTGGCATTCCCTGGCCAGTAACCATGTGCTGTTTTGGTCTGTGTTTTTTGTCTAAATTTGCATAATTATAAACATTTCAAATTTTTAAATTGCATTTTTTTAAAATCACTTTATCACTTAGAAAAAAAAACATATAGAATTACACAAGGAAAATGCCATTACACAGTGAAAATGTGTACTGGCTAGTATTACCTTTTGGCTACTGGTCCATCAGGCCAATAACTAAATTTTTATCCCCAAGAATAATGAAATAATAATAAATAAACTAAGAACCTGTATACCCTTGTGTTTGACCCTTGTTCTGCCCACTAAGACCCACTCTGGTAGTCAGATGTAGTATTCATTTAAATAAATTTAAGTGCCTCATGTGTCATTTAAAATATGAATTCATTTCTTTTTTATTTATATCTATCTAATATGCGCAATCATATTTATTTTAGCTATTAATAGACGAGAAATTTTGAATTTTTTATTTATTTTTATTATTATTATTTCCAATGGCAAAGGAATATGACAAACTCATTTAAGATTAACAAAGAACAAGAATAAAAAAGAACACAATAAGAGAAAAAAGTCAATGTCCCAGCAGCAAATGTCGAATGCTCCGGTGTTGCTTCTTCTTTGAGCCCCAACGCAGAGCCGTGCATCCCAACAAATGGTTCCTGTACATTATTCTGTCTCTTCCACAAAGAGGGCAATTTAGGACTGGGATAGCATGGTTGGTAGGGCACTGGACTCATGTCCAAGAGGTTGTGGGTCGATCCTCGGCGGCCGAAGATTCACCATGTATTAAATGGTGACAGATGTACATTAAATCTGTTGTGTCGCAAAGTCCTCCATGTTCCCATAACAAATCAATACCTCTGGGGGGTACTGATCCAGGAGTTTCCTTGTCTTCTGGATTGGTTCAAAATTAAAAGGGTACAGAGTTGAACATTAGTAGTCGAAAACCCAAAATTGGTTTGGCTGTTCAACGACGGATATAAAATAAACTGGGCTGTTAGAGCCGTCGTGGCTCAGGGGATGGAGCGCCCGCCTTCCAATGAGGTGATCCGGGTTCTCTCCCAGCAATAGCTGATCGGTTCGAATTCCGCACCCGACTCGCACTGACCACAGTGCTGGCGTAAAGTATCCTCAATGGTAGGCGGATCATGGTTTAGAGTCCCCTTGTCGTCACGATAACTGTGGGAGGTCTTAGTGGTTTTCTTCTCCACATAACTCAAATACATGTTGGTTCCATCAAAAAGTCCTCCATGAAGGCAAATTTCTCCCAATACTTGATCCAGGGTTTCCCTTGTCTTCTAGATTAGGTTCAAAATAACAAAGCTATGGAGTTGAGCATTAGTAGCTGTAAACCCTAAAATTGGGTTGACTATTCAACAACGGTTATAAAATTAAAAAAAACGGCAATTAGGACTAATGAAAATGGCAATTCGGTGAAGGTGGTTCGCCAGGCAGTTATGGCCTATTCTGCAACAGCCTTTTCACTGAGCTCATCTGAAATACTTTGTTCTTAGGCTATTCCTCCAACTTCTTGAAGAAACACGAAAAGTGAGCAAGGCTTTCCAATTCTGTCTTAAATTGGGACGGGCCACCCGCATTCCACACTCAGCCTACATGAAGCCCCTCAGAGGTGATCACGCTTAGAGATATGCTGCATGACGAAAAGTTGTAGATCTCTTAGACGTCTAGGACGTTACCGGGATGCGCCACGAGGAGGTAGATCTACAGAAGGCCTTTAATTGGGACCAATCAAATGCCTCTGTCAAGTAAAAGTAACAATATAATTTACGGAGAATTATTCTAACTTTCTTCATTAGCTATTAACAAAGATAAAGAAAAAAGAATTAAATGTTTTTTCTTCTTTTTTGCAGTGGAGAATCATGCAAAACTTATTTTTTGCTTCTTCTCTATGCACTCTAGTGCATAAAAAGAATCAACGTTCTTGCGATCATAGTTTCAGAAATAAAGCACAGTAATACTTATCATACGACACTCCTTCTGATATGCATTAAAAGTGTTGTGACTCGTGTTTCAACGTTATTGCATTTGGTCTTATCCAATTACTCTTGTGATATTGAATCCAGAATTTAGTTGCTTGAAAACAAAAATGTATGCATAGTTCATTTTTTATATTTTTTATACCATTATTATGGTAAAATAATAAGCTTTATTACAGCTGCAAAGTGATTTAGTCATAATCCAATATTTGTGCACCTAAAAAAGTGACTTGCGAAAGTTTCCCAAAGTGTCCAACAACATACCTTTTCTCCAAAGGCAGGAGGGAGTTGAATAATTGTGGTTCTATTCTATTATGTACGTGCAATGAAAGTATAGGACAATACTTTGAAGATAGTGCTATCAAAAAACCATCGTATTTCTAAGCGGTGTTAGGAGTTTAAAGTACAGTGAAAATAAAAATACAATGTAATTGCTAAGGGCTAATTTAATTTTTTTTTAAATATGCATTTGTTGTGTTTAGTAATTATGATAAGTAACTTTTAATTAGTTTAAAAATTAATTATTTTCTAAGCATCCCCCCAAAATAAGTAATAATTAGATGTCTACAAGTCCAATTAAATCTCAAATTGAATCTCAAATGAATACATTAAATTTCATTTAATGTATTCATTTGAGATTCTGAAATCTCTTGATGATTTTTCTTTTTAGTTGTCAGAAACTGTCTTGTCTGCCATAGAAACAAATGTCATCACCATTGAACAAGTAAATGGAAAAAACCCATTTCCTAAGTAATACCCTTTTTTTGTTTTCCTTCATTTTCATGCTTTTCCGAGTGCAGTGGGGTCCCGATTATCCGAGTTAACGTGGATCACGATTAAGTAGCGTAATCGAAAAACTCGGTCAAAGCGAAGAGTATAAAAAAAAGAGTAGGTATAATTGTAATATATTTAACAAATACAAAATTTATACAAGTACACCACATACAATTCATATTATAATTAAAAAACTTAATTAAAAACAATTAAAGAGCATACTTTACGAGAATGGAAGAGTTTTTACTTAAAAAAAAGTCCTTCGTCGTTTTTTGTTTTACAATCGCTTTTCTGCAGCAATGTTTCGCCATTTTTTTTAGGGATAACAGGAAGGCTGGTGTTCCCTCTTGTTGTTCTATTTATTCAATAGCACTTTTGATAGCTTTTAGCCCCTTTGTATGAGAGATTTTTGTATGTTGATTTTCATCGTAGCTATCTTCATCATATTCGCTAGAGTCATTTTCATTATTGACGATATTAACAATCTTTTCAAGTTGTTGAATTTTGTTTTCTTGAGTGTTTGGAAAATGAAGTTCAGAATTTTTTTCAAGCTGTAGTTTTAAAAATAAACTGGAACAAAGAAATCCATGAAATATTTGATAGCTCGGTTAAAGCAGAAACTCGGATAATCGGGACTCAACTGTAATTTGAAAGTATATTTTGTATAAAGATGTTCAATTCTCTGTGACAGCCCTCCTACCTTTGAGCCGATGAGTACTTCCTTGCCTGGGAAGTAAAGGCTCAATGCTGACCACTTTTCTCATGAAATTGTGGAGTCTTAACCTACAATACAAATTTGTCTTCATTTAATATCTACTATAAATTATCGTAAAATAATAAATTTTTAAAACCTAATGAATAAAAAAAAACTATATTCGAGTATGTTAAATGTTCTTTACGAACGAAAAATATTGCAGCAATTTGAATTTGTAGTTATTAGTGAACCATACTTTTTGCTTTTTATTTCCCAAATTTCTGTATTTTAAAGTCGACTGGAATTTGCTTTAGCTAAGAAATTCAGAAACTTGTAATTCTTATTGTTTTTCATTATTACTGGTGTAAGTTTAATTTGACCATGATAGTTTTCTTTCTTTTTTTTTTTTTTTNTTTTTTTTTTTTTTTTTTTTTTTTTTTTTTTTTTTTTTTTTGTTGTTAAAAGGATGATGTAATATTGGCTTAATTCTGCTAAAAGGAAGTTATAATAACAGGAAAGAAAATCATCCTTCCTTTTCTGTAAAAGGAAGGTTGGTTTTCTTTCCTGTTATTATAACTAACCTTGTTATTATAAATAACCTGTTATAATAACTAATGAAAAAGAAAATATAATGATTATGGTAAGGATTTTTATTGGTAGGAAACCATTACAAACCTTGCATAGTAATAAGAATCAACAAATTCAATTTCAAAAATTAATAAATCAGGTGAAAATTAGATGATGGTTTGTACAAAACACTTGCCGAATATAATAGCACAAGAGTATCAATAACTGGGACAGTAGTGCAATTGATTTTTTTGAAACTAAAGATATTTAGGTAGGTATGATTTGAAAGAAAAAGACATTAAATTGCCATTCTGAAATTGAATGTTATAGATTAAAATAGATTCTTTGGATTAAGATTTATGTATATACTTTTTACCTGCCTAAATGTAAGTGTTTATATTATTTCGAATTGAATTTCTCTTTTTAACTTACATGATGTATCAAAACTTTACTCGTAGCCTAAAAAATGTCGCTAGTAAAATCTCCGTTATTTCTTTAATGGTTGGCAGGTATGCATTATTTGTCTTCTCTTTAAACTGAATATTCTTTCCTCTCATATACTTTCATATTTACAGAAGATGTTCTCTGTTAGAAGCTCCGAGGTTATGCAAGTACAGAATGCGATTGGGCGAGGATCCTGAATGGCACTACATATCTCATCTTTGCAGAAATCGGGTCAGCCTTTATTATGATTACTTATTACCTATAAATAAATGTTGCTTTTTTTGTTGCTTACAAGTGTTAAATTACCATTTGTAGATAGCTGCGGTTTGTGATTTCTTTTGCTACATTCGATACATTCAGCAGGGACTGGTCAAAAGTGGAGGTAAGTTCTGTTCTCTTACAAAAAGTCTCAAATAAATTTTTTTTAACCTGGAATTAAAATTAGTGCTTTTGTTAGGAAATGAGATTAATGTATTTCAAAACTAAACAGAAAGTTGAATGTTTTATAAGTAATTTAAGGTCATAAATAATCAAGTTGAAGTCTTTGCTGTTAAAAGTGATGATTTCTTTTATAACTTGAAAAATTATTTATTAATAATTAATTATTATTTATTAATATTTATTTACCAATTTAATATCTGTACTTAATTTTTTATCAATTCAATATGTAATAATTATTTATTATTAATTATTTATAACGAATTATTATCTTTTCAATAACTAATAATTATTTATCAATTTAAAGACATAGACATCAATTTAAAGAGTATAAAACTCAAAGCCAGTGCTTTGGAGTCTTTTGTTGAAATGCTAAACTCCAGATTTTTCTTAGACCTCCTAAAACTTTTACTTATTAATATTTTTATTAAGTAAGTATTTGTTTCAATTTAAATAAGCAGAATTAGAGTAGATACTATTTAACATTACGTAATACCTGAAATTCGTAACACAATAGCATGGAATTTACAAATAACTTGGGAAACCTGCAAACCTCTGAGCAATCAGCTCTACAAATTCTTGGAGTTATAATGATCACACACAATTTCAACACAAATGTGTTTCAATCTATGGTTTGCCATTATTAAAACAATTGTATCGTACCTTTTTCAGCCAGTGGTACTTTTTAGTATTATTTTAATTTTAAAAATATGTCTATTTAAGTTAGTGTTATTTCCACTTTCTATTTAACGAGCATTCAAATTATATTTAATAAAACGTTAATGAATTAAACTTTTTTTTTCTGTTTTCATTTAAATTAAAATTGATATTAAATTTGTTAAAAAAATATTTATTCATTTTCTTATTTTTTATATTTAAGTACACAACATTAAAAGAAAAATTACGATGAAGAAAATAATATTATGCAATTATTGTAATGCATAATATTATTTATTTATTCCTAAAATAGTATTATGATTTTATAGTAAATTTTTTATACTTGTTACTTCTAAATGCAATTGAAACAGTTCTAATTTAAATCTCAAAAAACTCTAAAATTCCAGAATTTTAATCTGGAAATCTCAAAGAATTTAGTTTTGCCTGTAATGGAGTTTTGTAAAATATAGTTTATATAATATATATTTATGTAATTGAGAATTAACTATGTAAATAAAATACGTATATTTGGTTGCTAAAAACATTTTGGTCCAGTTTATTACTATTAATTTTTTTGCCAAGTTTGCCATAACCTCCGAAGAGTTTCATGAATTATGTAGCAATGTTATTCTCTTGCTATGAAAGTATACTTTATTTCAAAATGTATATTATTCTTTTTCAGTTCATGAAGTATACTGGGAAGTGATCAGAAAACGCAGAGATGTGTCATTAGCAAGGCTTGGTATTCTGTCCATTTAAAAAAAAAAAAAAAATTTTTTTTTTTGCTATATAACAATTAAATCTTTCTTATGAAAAGTTTTTTTTTTTATCTTTCATACATTTTTGAGAAAGAAACAACATTTTTTTAAGAAATTTAAGTCATTCTTTTTATTATTCATTTTTTTACATAAGATATTGGTTTTAATGGTTTATTTTTTTTGTTGCTAAATTTTAAAGGAGCATTCAATTTCAAATAGATTCACTATATACATGAGTGTGTAAAATGTGCTCTCAGCTATTTATTCATCAGTATTTTAAAGAAACACATAAAATGAAAATTTTACAAGTATTGTTCTTTTAAATTGCAATTTTATCTTCACCTTATTGTATATTTAAATTTTTGGTTATATTTATTTCATATCAGAAACTGGATAATATTTTCATTTCCATTTTAATTTGACCAATCTCATTGGAACATTTTTTATTAGATGTGCTACTTTTAAAGTTGCATTGTCGTTATGAATTTCTCTGACTTGTAATACTTCAAACAAAAACTGTTTACAATTATATATAGAAAGTAAATAGCTAAGCCAAATGAATTAAAAATAGCTTTTTAAGTAGTAGAGTTTTTGAGTTTGTTTCATTTAAATATATGTTAACAAATTCAAATGTATGAGCAATCTCTCTCATTTTGTCTTGATAATTTGTGTTTGGGTAAAATCATTTTATAGTTATTATCTATCCCTATTTTATTTGTGAGTTAATTATCTTTGAGCTCTTGAAGTACAACTTTTTTATTACTTGCTAATTTATGGAATATTAATAATTTATGTGATATTGATAATTTATGGAACATTAATAATTTATATAATATTAAAATTTATGTAGACTAAGGTAAAAAGGAAGTGTTTTTTAAATACCTACGCATTAAGTCTGAAATGACATCATTTTTATAATGCAAGCTTAACTCCTCAGCAGATAGGTTTAGTATCTCATAATTATCACATTTTGTTCAATGGTTGGTTCTGCAAATAAAGTGTAATTGCTACTTCTTAAAAACATATTATTGTTAGTAGTGTAATATCAGGGATGCCACAGGCGACCATTTGCAACTAATTTTAGCCTGAGGCAACTGCAGCAACTTTTTTTTTTACCTGAAAAGGCTGAAAAAGCAACTATTTTCAAGAAAAGGAAACTATTGGGAGTATTTTCTGTACTCCTAGCAATGTTTTTTTAAGCATAAATTGGGTTGCACAACCTGCGACTCACAGGAGCTGAGTAAAAGAAAACAGATTCTTATACTATCATTTATATCTAAAATGCCAAAAATCTTATTTTCCATTATATTTAATTAAGTGTATTTCTCTCAAATTTATAATTTTGTTCTTTTTATAAGTTGTGTTTTTTTCCTTCTACCAACATAAGCTTTAAATTTTTACTGTTTTCAACTTTTATCTAAGTATGAATTTTCTGTTTTGTACATATTTTTTAATTGTATTAAACTTTTTTTTAAATAGATTATGGCATATGATAATTCAATAAAAATTTTGTTATATTTTTCTTCTTATTTAGCAACTATTTTTGTAGTTTTTGGCAACTATTTTCATTCTTTAGGCTACTAAAAACAACTATTTTGTTCTTTTTTTTCTGTGGCAACCCTGATTATGAAAAACTATTAGTCTATAGTAGTTTTAAACTACTAGTTTATAATAAAACTACTAGTATGTATTTGAAACTACCAGTTTATAACGTTCTGGTAAATACTTTCAATCTTAAGTACAGAAACAAGGTTTAAATACAACTAATTTTTTTAATCTGGTTGACACAAATCTTAAGTGTGTCCAACAGCATAGCATATTATGCTTTTGCTCTTGGTGTGTATCACTTTTTTTTAAAAATAAATTAAAGATTTTTTGACAAAGTTTTAGAAACAAAATCACAAATATTTGATATTTTTTTTTAGCATTTCTGGAATATTCCCTGTCAAACATGCAAAAACTGTTAAATTTTGAAAGAAAAAAATTGCAAAACATGGTTCAGAACAGTAAATTCACTGATATAAATTGATATTTTTTAATAATTTCTCATAATAAAGTAATTTTTTTTAAATTTTAAGTATGATTGAATCCTTTCTCTAATCTTAGTTAACTAGTGGCTACACTTCAAAATCACTAAATTTTGAATTTTTTTTTTATAGCTACATTTGTGTTATTGTAGTTAACTGAATAATGTGATTTTTCCAACCACTGATATCAAAGAACAACAAAAATGGATAAAAATTAATATTTCATTTTTTTTTTGTCCCAACTTCACATAACTAAATACCAACATGTCATTAATCTTAATACTTAGTAACAAACGCTAAAATTCAGCTTGAGAAAATGATGTGGAATTTCCTTGATTTATTACTGTGGCTCTCTGGTTGAAAACTCTACCTTAAATTATATTTAGCAATGTTAAACAAATTAAGGGATACAAAAATGTGCCATGATTGTCCTATATTATCGATAGATTTCAGTTTTAATCTATTGAAAACAATCTTTATAAATATTAATATTTACATTTTAATCTGTAGAAAACATTTTGTTCTTATTTATTTAAATTTGAATGAACTGCTGTGGCTCATGATTGGTGGAAGCTTTGCTGCCGAAATTTACGATAAATAGTAAATTTTCTTTCCAGAAAGTATTTGAAACTTTCTATGGTTTTCCAATTCAACTGTTCAATATTTTTTGGTTTGCCATAATTTTTACTATGGATTTTATTTCTTTGGTTTTGCAAATCCATGCCTTTGCCAACTTTCTTTTTTCCTTCATAAATCATTTAAACCGGTTTCATTTAGATCATTATAGTATAACATCGTTCTTTAAAATTTTAATTTGCCTAAACAAGTAAAAAATGAAGCATTTTTTATGGACTTTTTATGAGTATAAATGATTGAAACTGTAAAATTAAATTATTCATGTTTATGGGTTTTCAAATAATTAAACCCAAGTGTAGTAATTCATGATAAAGTGTTAATATTTTACACGCACCAATAAATTGCTGTATTGTCAACTTCAGCTTAAAATGATAGTAATTTAAAGATCAACCAAACCTGTTCCTTTTTTCTGATATTAGATTATATAAGTAATTAGAAGTTTACTAAAATGAATGAATCTACATTGTTATCAAATATTATTACTTTTCAATATTTTTTTTTTCAATAGTTTTCTAATTTTATAGTTACAGAAATTAAAAAGAAACAAATTATCTTGTTATTAAAATTATACTCATGTTAAATGCTTTGTGTTGTTTCATCAATTTTTCTGAATCTCTTCTACATATATTTGTTAAAATATTATTTCTTTGTAAATACATATATAATATTAGTAGTATGTTAATAAATTTCAAATAGATAACCTATATTGTAAATAATTTTGTAAATATATGTACATCAGATGTTTTGCCAAAAACATTATTTATGTAGATAATGAATATATGTGTATAGTATTTGTTTCTTGTAGCTTTAAATTATATATTTATCACACAAATAATATTTAT
This sequence comes from Parasteatoda tepidariorum, assembly GCF_043381705.1. NCBI lineage: Eukaryota > Metazoa > Arthropoda > Arachnida > Araneae > Theridiidae > Parasteatoda > Parasteatoda tepidariorum. The sequence continues at coordinate 88,313,192 of NC_092209.1, forward strand.
TGCAGCAATTTTATTTTAAAAAAAATTTGTTTATGAGAAATTTTTTTCTTTTACTGTCAATTTCATAGATATTAGTTATTTAATAAAGACGTTTAGTACAGAGTATTTATTTATGGTCATATGTTATTGAATTGATGTGAAAAAATAATTAGTGTAGTATACTTTAAAAAGTAATTAAAGTGAGCTTTAAAAAAATATGTATTGCTAAGCTCTATAATTACTTACATTTAAATTAGTTTTTTAAAAGTTTCAACTTTTTTATTTTTACAACAGCACGCCTTAGCATATCATTATTGCCCTAGATTATTTCAAATTATCTTTCATTACCATACAATTTTTAACTTAAGTAATATAGGTATAGTATTTTTAAATTTTATCTTTCTTCCCCCCCCCCTATAATTACTTGTTTCATTGTGTAGTTTTTAAATATTTTTTTTGAAGGTCACTTGATGCTGCAGTAAAACTTGGATGAATCTCGATATTTATATATACGTATTTATGACAGTTGATGAGTATTATAGATTAAATATGTATTCAGTTATTCGAGCTAATTAGAATATTGTTTAGTTGTAATATTCCTTTTTAATCAACTTAAAAGTATTTTTATTTGAAAAATTTTTAGTGTGCCTATATCATAATCATAATTTTTTTTTTTTTTTTAAAAAGTGTTTAAAGCTTTTTTGAGTACTTAAAAAATGCTTGAAGGTGCTTATTTTTTGTTGAAAAATTTGTTATGTACCGTGATAAGATCTTTTTTCTATATATAAAACTATACATAAGTTCTCATTAACATTTAAGTACTTGTAAAACAAAAGTTTATCAAAACCTGACAGTTGAATGATGAAAATGGAATTAAAAAAGATAATTGATTGCTGCATGAAACTTAAAGGTATTACTATTAATTCATTTTTGTTTTCTCTTGGATTATCTTTACAGAAATCTAAGCTGTAAAAATTTATATCATTGTTTCTTAAAAGTGTTTATGTTTAACACCTGTAGAAAATTCAGAATCCTAGAATATATTTTAGTTAAAGACAAAAATTAGTGCTCATTGATGAAAATAAAACCATCTAAAAATTAATAACTACGATTCGAGCTAGCGTCCGAAAATCATTGCCCTCATGAAAGGGATAACAATATTTCTTTCTATTTCAGGAAACTTTGCTGTTAAATATTTCCTATAATTTTCAATTTATTGTTATATATATATATTTTTTAAGAAAGCAGCTCAAGTAAGAGGTTTTTGAAACAAATATTTAATGTTACAGTCTATGCACTAATATTAGATTTTAAAAATTCTTTAAGCCATCAAAAAATTAATTAATTATAAAAAGTTTGACTGTATGCTGGAATAAATTATTTCTTAGCTTGACTCTTGTTTAATTTGTATTCACAATAGCTGAATAAAACTCTTTATTTAACGTGTATATATATTTTTGAATATTATGAGTTGTCTTTCTAAAAATATTTGATCATATTTTAAATTGTGATAGATTTCTGATTAAATAGATTCTAGAATTAAATATATTCTAAATTTTATATGAATGTATTTATATTTATATGAATTATATTTTTATTGTTTTTTTCTTCCTTTTTTTTCATTATTATCTTCCCCTGATTTAAATTTTATTCATTTTTCTTTCAAAATGTATATTTTTATGCCGTTTGTTAGAGCTTTTATTGTAATTTCAGACATCATTTATAAGGAATACTCCCATTAGTGTGCATGAATAATACTGTAAAAAGTAATTGTTAAATAAAAAAATCTAGTGATTTCTTTTGGTTTGTGGATTAAATAAAACATTTCTTAAAACTAGTGTATCATTTTGTGTGCCACAACCTTTTGAAATAAATGTCTTTCCAAATTTTTCTTTTGAAATATTTATACAAAATTTGTTTTTTTTACTGGAGTATTTCAATTATGATACATTGCTTTTACTAGTGCTTTCCTTTCAACTGTTCAAACTAATTTCTTACATAGTACTTTTAATCACTTTCCTATTTACATACATTTATTTATGTGAATGTTATTTTTTTTCGGGTATGAGAGTTGTTAAATTTTAGTTTGATTTACTCTCTAGTGCAGCAGTTCTCAACTAGAGGGTAATTTATTATCTGATCGACGCGATTTCTTCAGTAGACCCCTTTGAATCTTCCAAATATTGATTTTGGGTTTGTTTTCAAACTCTCAGTTGTGAGAAGTTTCTTGCTAGATGAATTTCTTCATCCCAATCCAAAGACTTAGAAATGAGTCAATTAGCTATCAGAAAGCATCGTTTCACATTTGTCCCACTTCTCAGTTAGGTTACAAATGAAAATGACTTATAGAAGGATTAGAAGTTGAAAGCGTTTTGTCTTTGCAACTCCATAAACAAATTTTACTCTTTTCTGCCTTTCAAAGAGGAATGTAATCCCATTGTTCCTCTGAATGTGCACTATTTAGCTATCACAAGAACTTCCCCAAATATCAAACTTGCATGCTGGAGGTTACCGTGATTGATTACCAAAGATTGACGCTTCAAATGGAAATGCGTGGTTTTTTTGTAAGGCATTTGTTCATTTCTCCCTCGTCAGAAATGATTTTACTCCTGTTTCCATAGCAGCAGACTTTCATATGAGAGAAGTTCTTGTGGTGGCTGTACAGTACTCTCATGTTTATTATTTTGTACAAACAATTACGACCCACCCTGTATAGAGTTTTCTAACTGTATTGTATCATTTTTAAATGATCCTGGCAAAACATGATGGTATTTAAAGTGCATTTGTTTCAAATGAAGGTTTAATATTGTTATAGATTTTGTCAACTGGAATCGGGTGGCTTTANAATATCTTTTGTGATGTAACTCTTTCAAAAGTACATAAAAATGGTTGCCAGCAGGGGTGTACATGTAGATTTATTAAATACACCTTGCGCGCCACCTAAGAACCAAATCTAAAACCCGACACTCGAAATTTTTGCTCTGTTGCAATCGTACCCTGTTACAATTGACCCCATTCTCCCCTACTCTCATGTTTATTATTTTGTACAAACAATTACGACCTACCCTGTATAGAGTTTTCTAACTGTATTGTATCATTTTTGAATGATCCTGGCAAAACATGATGGTATTTAAAGTGCATTTGTTTCAAATGAAGGTTTAATATTGTTATAGATTTTGTCAACTGGAATCGGGTGGCTTTATTAGATTATGACAAAATAATGATAACTCTGTGCAAATTATGAATAGCTGGCTATCATGTGCTCAAAGTGATGAATCTTCCTATTCGAGCTTTTTTTTTTCTTCTTTCTTTGTGTTAGTAGAAACTTTAATGTAAATAAATAATCATAAGCATTAGAGCTGTGGTTTTGTATAATGTTCTCTAGCCTGAATAATTTTTCTCTGTTAGTTTGTCTTTGATTTTGTAGGGATGCCAACTGAGAAATATCTAATTACCAATTTTTTTAAATACATTTATAGACATCACACAGTTTACATCAGAGGTTGGGAACCTGTTTCTCTAGCTATATTTATTAATATTTAATTGTACAGATTACCACAATTTGAAAATTACTCGAATTAGCATGCTATCAAATCCATTGAGCATAACATCAAATAGGATGTCAACATCAAATAGGATTGTAATCTAAAGTTGGTTGCCATTCTGCTCAAGGTTCACAAAAAACCCAGGTTTTTTAGAAAAAACTCAACCCATGTGGGTTTTACTAGATTTTTTCATGAAAAGACCCAATTTCGTCTGAAGATAAAGGATTTTTATCAAGTATGTTCTTCATGTAAACTTTTATATACGAAATTTAAACATAGGATATTGTATTATATAATGAAAAAATATTGCATGATTATCATCAAGAATAATAATAAAAGAAATGGTTATGATAATAACTATTTCAGTTTTTATTTATTTATTTTTTGCCTTCTGAATGTACAATAAATTGCCCATTGACGAAGTTACTAAAATGATTCTTTGTATAATGTAAAGCTCAAGAAGTTATGTGATTAATTTAAAATTATAAATTAACACATAATTTGCTTTAAGTTAATGAATTTTTGAAGTGTTGTAAACATTTTTGCAATGAAATGTGCTTATCTTTTTGTTGAACATGGTATGTTTATTTGTATTTTACAATATGTAAGTTCTTTATAATTTACAAATTATTATTAACTTTTATCTTTATTTTATATTTTGCTTTAGAAATGAATGATAAAAAGATTTTTAAAAAATTAAAGATTTGTTTTGTAAGTATTCCAAGTATATAATTTTAAGATTTTAATGAACATGCAGAAATGCTCATTAAATTTAATTAATAAATATGTCTGAATAATTAACGCATATACAATTCAATCTTTCTTTTGTAATAAACAAAATTNGGGCTTCTAAGATTCTGTAATTTGATATTGTAATCAAACGTCTTAATGAGTAAGAAAAAAATCTTGAATTTGTATAATTAGCTTGATGAAAACTATTAGCGTAATTCGTAGCAGCCATTAATCCATGTGGAAGTAAATCCGAGTATTTGTGAGTAGCCTCTAGTAAATATTTATTTCATTAATAAATATTCTCTATACAATTCAATCTTTCTTTTGTAATTAACAAAATTTTTATCAAATAAAATATTGTCAAACAAAACTAAGATTCATAAACATTAATTAAAATGCATTTTTGGTTCTCGTTAAAATATGAATTTAATCTCGAGTGTCTTCCTGAAACTAAAAATTTAAAATATCGGAAGTCTCTTCATTATTGAAATATTTAAACATAACAGATACTATTCATAACAGATATTTTAAGTGATTTCACAGTTTGAACTGAACTAATCTAAAATCAGAAAATATTCTTTCTATTCTAGCTGTCATAAAATGGGGTTGCCACTCCACAGAGAGAAATACAGGAATTTAAAAGTCGCCTAAAGTAACCGGGAAAAATTCAGGAAATTTTGTTTCTTATTTTCGTCTTTTAAAAAATGTTTACCACTCAAAGTACAATCTATGGAATATTCAAGAATGATATTTAAGCTAGAATAAACATGGTGCGTAGCCTTTTTAAAAAGTGCTCATGGGTGCTTATTTCCGATTTTCGTTTTTTAAAAGCCTTAAAGGTGCTTGTTTTACAGGGTGTTTTTAAAAAGTGCTCAATTTTCCCTTTTCGTAAATGAGACTTTTTTGTTAACCATGTCGATTTTCGCCACGTATTACACACTTTTCACATTGTTCTATTCAGCGTTTTCAAAATTCATTCAAACAAAGTTCCTTTCGGCATACCGTCTGTTCGTAGTGTATGAAAGCGCCAATGATGGAATACTTGCGGGTCCGCACAAGCGTCTAATGAGCTGGGTTCGGTGCGACTCTCGTGTGCAACTCTGCTGCATTTTGCAAGATTTTCTCAATTTCAGGCTTCATTTTACACCCTCTGATATCGAACCGAGAAATCTCTTAATCATTTTATAATGACTGATATAATCGGGGAAAAAAAAAAGAGTTCTATGCCAGGAACTAGTTATTTTATCATGATCATGTAAAGTCTTTGAAAATTTTGTATTTTATTAGCAATGTATATCGCGCTTAAAAATATTCTTTTAGTGCTTAAAAGGTGCTTATTTTTTGTTGCAAGATTTGGCTACGCACCCTGTTAAACTTATTAATTTACTACAGCATTATTTGTTTTAAGTGCGTTCAGCTATTCCTTTTTTTCCACAAGTTTTTCCAGCAGTTGTAACTAGTATAGTTAGCCCAACGCTGCTCGTACAAGAGCACAGTGATTGTGTTTTCCTGTATTGCGTACAATACGTACAGGGAATACTCAGGGAATTTTTTTTCTTCTCTAGACTTTGAGTGGCTACCCTTTGAAAGCAGCAGTGCATATTTTAGTAATTAGATGAGATGTTTTGCTTGGTTATTAGAAGTTATGATTTTTTACCAATTTTTGGGTTCAATATTCTAAGCTTTCAATATAGATTTTTTTGAAAAGCTAAAGTAGATAGAAACAAGTACTGTCTACAATAACGATCTTATTATAAAATGGGACTGTTTTAATCTAATGTTTTAACGTAAATACTCAATACAGATTTTTTTTTAAACTGAAAATTTTTTGCCCACATTCTGTGTGTAAAAAAAAATCATATGTATTATATATACGTTAATGTATTCTAATTAGCCCTGAAGAGTTAACAATTATGTCATAAGTATTATGAGTATGTATGTCTTAGTGTTTTTAAAAGAAAGTACGAAGAGCTGACAAATATTCCAAAGGATGACTTATGTTGGGTGATACTTGTTTAATTTTTTTTATAATAAGTTGGCATCCCAAATTGTGTTTTCGATGTTGTGTGGGTTAATATCTTCTCAGATATTCGTGTTTAATGTGTTGATGATAGGTGCATATTTATGTGTTGTAATAAATAAGAAAATCTGTGCCATATGTAGGTGAATATTTTATGTACAAAATTGGATAATTATGTTGAAATAAAGAGCACCGTAAGGAGATTAATTTGAAAACTTTGTCCTTCTTTTATTTGTGTTTATTAATCTTGCTCTAATGCATTTAGTGTTGAAAAATCTATGAAATTTCTTTTTACGCTTTGGCAACAGAAATTGCCTTTGTTTTTATGTATATATACAATACACTGAACTTCTATTTAACGAACTTTTCTTTGAGATCCACTTTCCCTATTTCCCAAAATATTTCAGAACATTTCAAACTTGTTAACGCATTTTATGGGAGAAATGACTTTGAATTGATTTTCGAAGCTGCTTTTAGAGAAAGCAGTAAAATCCTTTTTGGTTTGCATTTCAAACGAAAAACTTAACAAAACTAACGGATTTTATCAGGAGCAATTAAATTTAAGGACGCCTGTGGTAATAAATGTATAAAAATTACTTCTATACTAAATGCTGCTATAATTTTGTACATAAATTTAGCTTTTTTCAGTTGGAAATGTATGTAGCATGATAATGTAACACTGGATAATGTTTTGCTCTATTCTTGCTTTCCACGCAGATTTCTTTTACGGTTAAGATTTATATGATAAATAGTAGATACTAGTTTACAAGATAAAAGTGTATCAATTGCTATTTTAATTATGTCTATAGTTCATGAATTTAAAACCTGTTTTGTGTTTAAGTATTTCATAAGATGATTTTCTATTTAATGAATTATCCATATAACGAACTTTTTATCAGGATTTATCGACTTCGTTAAATAGAGGTCCGACTGTATATATGCATACACGCACACTAGCGTGATGAAGTCTTTGCCTAAAGTTTTATTTAGGATTTATATTATAAAATTCAAATAAATCTCAGTTATCCTTTAATTCTGGAATTTTATTGATGAATATAATCACGTTGTGCTATCCAAAATTACAATTGCCAGGGCTTCTAAGATTCTGTAATTTGATATCGTAATCAAACGTCTTAATGAGTACGAAAAAATCTTGAATTTGTATAATTAGCTTGATGAAAACTATTAGCGTAATTCGTAGCAGCCATTAATCCATGGGGAAGTAAATCCGAGTATTTGTGAGTAGCCTCTAGTATAATTTAAAGAAAAAAAAAGGGGGGGGGACATTAGTTTTATAGCATATAGTTAAATTTTTATTTATTACTTCATTAAGCGAAACTACTAGCAGCAAAATCGTAATCTTGCAAATAAGCCGAAGAAATAATTTGAACTATATTTGGATTAATTAAACAAAGTTGCAATTTCTTATATACCCTCTTGCAATATTTGTATTTTTTTTTTTTGTTGCCACTCTATCAGTAATCCTTATCGAGGGAACAAGTGAATTGCTCAAGATTCGAGGATTGGCTCCCCACAGCGTGCTGGGGAGCTTAACCTCTGTTTTATTTATATTTTATAACCGTCGTTGAACAGCCGACCCTTTTTNGGGGGGGGGGTGTTTACAACTAATGTTCAACTCCGTGGCCTTGTCATTTTGAACCCAATCTAGAAGACAAGGGAACTCGCGTATTAAGTATTGGGAGAAATTTACTTTCATGGAGGACTTTTTTTTAATGGAACTAACCCTCATTTGCGCTACATGAAGAGGCAAACCACGAGAACCTCTCACAGTTAGCCTGATTCCAAGGGGACTCTAACCCATGGTCCGCCTATCACTGAGGATCATCAGCACTGTGGTCGGTGCAAGCCGGATGCGGAATTCGTATCGAACAGCCATCGCTGAGATTTGAAGCCGGTTCACCTCGTTGGATAATCCTAAAAACGGATCGATTTTTCAATTCCGGTTATAATGTAAAATTAAAGTTCGTTGCATAACACTTCAAGTTTACAGAGTCTGTCATCGCATAAAAAATACTTTTATAGCGAATGTTTGTAACTGTTTAGATTTCGCAACAGTTTTTGATAACTGATTGGTTGCGTCTGTCATATTTTAACGTCATATGTTCTAATTCTGAAAACGGCAGAAAATGTAAACGTGGAACTAATTCACAGCGTTGGTGGTCCAATTCTTTAATAGTTGAAATAATGTTTCATTATCTTTGTTCCTAAAAGTGTATAGAAAATGTCATCACCATTAAAAGCGATAAATACCCAAAACATATTATATGGCAATCCATTAAATTTATGATGCATTTTTACTCTAAGGTAGGATACATAAAACCCTTACATTTATAAAAGAATTTATTTGCCGTCGGGGAAAAAATTCTAAGAAGCCTCAAAATTAAATAAGGTCAATGATTCTAGAGTATTTTTCTGGCTTCTGTTCTTACTGCCTTTTTTTCCCCCCTTTTGATTTTCATCCTCTATTGAAACTATTTAGCCATTTCCGACTAATAGCTTTAGATAGAATCTTAGTTCGTGAAAATCTGAACGTACGATCAAATAATATTTTCTAATTCAGATTTATTTTAATCGTCATCACGGATTAAATTTTGTAGTGGTTTTAAGATAGTGTACCACTGCTACATTTCAGTGTTTTTTAATGAAAGCTTTTACGAATAATATCGATCAGAGATGATAGTGCTCCGGGAAAAATCCGGATTTTCCGCTAACCGCGATCCGGAAATTTCTGGAAATCCAAGGTCTAGAAGTTTCAAGAAATCATCGATCGCATTTATGTATAGAAATTCTTGTAATATTTTATTTAAAAATATTAGAACTAGAATTTATGATTGGGCATCTGTTTCGTTTGTGAGTATTTTTCTGGTAGAATAATAAATGGAATTAGAGATAAAAGTAAACTTATAACATCATTATTAATTTAAATCATGCTGCGTGTAATTTATTTCGAATTCCATGTCGTAAAAATATCAATGAATTAAATTTATGAAAACATAAATATTTTTTTAGATGCGTTATTAATGATTTTACTCAAGAAATTTTCACGATTTGTTTAACGATTTGTTTCACGAAATTTTCACGAGTTGGGCTCGATTCTCCGATTTTATTTCATTTTATTTGTTTATGGAATGAAAAAGTGACTTGAAATTTATTTTTGCAATAAAAATAAGGAAAGGATGATACAGGCTTACGGCGCATTTAAAATTTTTTTATTTTATATATTATATATATTTATTTATATATATATATATATATATACACTGGTTATCATAAATTAA
>NC_092209.1:88324213-88340221 GCF_043381705.1 Parasteatoda tepidariorum
TTTCTAACAATTAAGAAGTGCAAAATTTTGAATCCTTTGCAAATCAAGCTATAATGATAAAAGTTAAGTATCACTATTTTCAATAAGTATATTACAATATTTCTGTATGAATGTATATCCTTCTATAAGAATACATGTATATAGTTGCAAAATCAATAGCAATCATTTACAACATTCATTTATAAAGGCAATTATGTGAAAATAATATATTATCCGCTATATGCCATAAATTAAAGAAAACAGTAGGTTTTTGAAAATTTTTACTGGTAAAAACACGGTTTTTACCACTGTCATGTCAAAAACCAGTTTTTGACGGCAAAACCCAACCCTGATATATATATTACATGTTCAACTCCGTAGCCTTGTATTGTTAAACCCTATCCATAAGACAAAGGAACTCCTGCATCAAGTATTGGGAGAAATTTGCCTTCGTGGAGGACTAATTGATGGAACTAATCAGCATTTGCTTTATATGTAGAGGAAAACCACGAAATCCTCCCTCGGTAAGCCTGATGGCAAGGGGACTCTAAAACATGATCTGTGTACCAATGAGTACATTTTTACGTCAGCGCTGTTGTCGGTGCAAGCCGGATGCGGAATTCGTATCGACCAGCTATCGCAAGGTTCGAACCAGGCTCAAATCACAGCGATGTCTGCGAAAAAAATTACATTTATATAGATTCTTACATTATTTTAAATTTTATTTTTGTCGAGATTTCTATCCTGGCTACAGGTCTGCGTAAATACGGGATTCAATGAAATAGAGTTCATTAAGAATGAATTGAATTATTTGTATCGCCGCTAATGATGAAATAAGGGAAAGTAATCCTCTCGTGTGACGTCACGGAGAAAGATGACGTTTGTCAGATGTCACCTGTATGGCTGTTTTCTTCTCCTGTCACAACAAATCATCCTGTGGGATCGCCATGTTTTCTTTGCGAAATTTCATCCTGTGTCGTAAGTGCTTCTTCTCTTTATTAAGTTTTCATTTATTGCTAGCGATCTGGAAATATCTATATAACTTTTGAGGGACAAACTCTTTACATTCTAGTTAACTTCAAACTCTTTAACTTCAAGTTAAATCTAGTTCTCATTAAGTTCGGTAAAGTTTCCCCTTACAAAACGGCTAAATAATAAAAAAGAAATTAAGGAAAAAATACAATTATTAATAGATTATTATCAAATATTTTTTATTTTTTCAATTCATATTATTAGTTCACACTCTCCCTATATATCTTGTTCAAATTTTCAATCGTTAATAAAATACATTTTATTTATCCACTCAACTTCAAATACATTTTCTTTTAAACTTGCAGTGAATGACACTTGATGTGAATACAGTTTTTTCTTTTTTAAATATTAAATAATTCATTAAATAGGGATGAGCGAAAAACGAAATGGAATTTTCTGATGGGTTAAGCGTTAGTTTTTAATTTGACTATAAGCGATTCAGTTTTGCACCTTCTAACTTATAGCTCTATTTGAACAAAAAAAAAAAAAAAAAAAAAAAAAAAANGAACAAAAAAAAAAACAGTACGAGGTAGCACGTGTGGTAAACGTCACCCAATTTACACTTTTATAGTTATCTGATACCAAGCGGATTTTTATTTCAATTGGGTATACTATAGCCTACGTCACAGGTTGTGTTATTCCTACTAAATTTAACCCATGAACGGCATTTTCTGCCAGCATAACTTCAAGCCACAAATAAACAAACGAAGTGTTTGATCGTTTAAATAGCTGCTCGCCAGATTTTATTGCATTATAAAGAAAAGTAATTGATATTCGATTTCTGATTAATAATTGATTTATGTGGATAGTGGCATAGAATTTAGCATTGCGTCATGGTAAATGTTATTCCTACTAAGTGGAAGTAGTTGTGTTTTTTTTTATATTATACCCAAGTCCTACTATTAGTTCAAAATCTTGTTCACATTTTTAATCTTTAATAAAATACTTTTTATTCATCCACATACAAATACAGTTTTATATATAGTGGACGACTCTTGACGTTAACACAGTTTTTTTTAAATATTAATTCATTTATTAAATTTAATTCATTAATTTTATATTAAATTTAGAGAAAAAAATTTCAGTTATTTAATAAAAAGTGACTGAAATATTTTTTTTTCTTGCTGACCTAAGTAGAATTGATTGAAATTGAATTGAATTTTTTTTTAAATATTACTTGTTTTATCTGAAAATCAATTTTCTACTATTGACTGGTATGTATTAAAACTATGCATTATATGAAATTGCAGGTAAAATAATATTTTGCACAATTTTTAAAATAAAAGAGAATACTGAGAGAAAAATTAAAGTGAGAAAAATAATAGGATTATTTTATAAGTCCAGATCTCTAAAAACTTTTCGTTTGTTTTCTTACTTCAGTATTGTGCTATATAGAAGAAATTGTTACGAATAAAATTTTGTGAATGCTTTGATTACTATTATTGAGATATGCTGGGGTCGCTTGTTTAAATTATATATTTGATTTTTTCAGCGTTAAAAAGATACGGTTAAAAAGTTGTAAATCTAACATATATCGATCCTTAAATATGAGGAATTCAAATCAAATAAATGCAATTTTAATTAGCTTTGACTACAGTTAAAATTTTTATCACAACTTCAGAAACTTTCGTAAAAAAATGGAAAAATATTTTTAATTTAATCTCTGACTTACCCATTTTCCACTTTGTATTTAACATTTGTTTTTAAATCGATTTTCTTTCCCTCTTTTTCTAAAAAACCACAGACATATCCATATAGGGCTTTTATTTTTATATTAACAACCATCATTGGACAGTCGACCCAATTTAGGGTTCACGACTTTTAATGATCAGCCTTGTAATTTTTGAACCCAATCCGGAAGACAAGGGAACTCCTGGATCTAGTATCGGGAGAAATTTGCCTTCGTGGAGGACTTTCTGATGGAACTAACATACTTTTGCGTTCCATGGAGAGGAAACCCACGAAGACCTTCCACGGTTAACCTGACTGTAACGCATGATACGTCTACCGATGAGGATATTTTACGACAGTTCTGTGGTCGGTGCGAGTCAGATGCGGAATCCCTATCGACCAGCCATCACTGGGATTCGAACCCGATTCACCTCGTTGGAAGGTGAATGCTCATTTACCTGAGCCATTACTGCTGAAAAATTTAATATTATTTAAATGATTCAATATTTAAATTAAAAGTTTACTTGCATTTCATTATTTGCATATATATATATGGGTCATTCTCACAAAAACAGTCATTTTCATGTCCCCAGTATATTTTATGTTTGTTTTACAGCTTACGAAAAAAAAAATTTCAGGGAAAGTGTCCTTCAGAATGCAAGCTAACAAAAGAATAAAAATAAAATTATCAATTTTTATTTTTTATTAATTTTAGGTAATAAAAATATACCAATATGTCATTCCCTCACTTGTCCCCACTGCTGATTTAAAAAAAGAAAAAAATTGTTTCTGAAATAAAAATTTTTTTTTTACAAATTCGTGTTTTTTATTTCAGAATACTGAAATATAGAATTCAGAAAATCAATTTTATATACTATAGGTGATAAAAATATTAACACAGCACTATTTTAAACTTTGTCCCCAGTGTTTCGCGTCATTCCCTCACAACAATTATCTTATCACTTGCAATCTTCTTAGAATAAAAATATTTTAATAAAAACTTCAGAAGTTAACAACTGGCATCATAGAACAAAATTGCAGTTTGTTTCCGTCTTCAATTTAAAGAAGCTTTGCTGTGAAATAAATTTGAATGAATCAGACCAGGTAAAATGTTTTACATTTGTCATTCCCTCATGTCATTTTTTAGAGTAAAATAAAATACAACTTCATCGAGAAAGTGGATAATTATATGTTGCTTTCTTGTATGAATATAATTGTATGTGATTGACTTCAGAAATTAATTAGGCCTAACTGNACTACGTCAAAACGAGTACTGGTTTGGAAACGGGCTTGTTCCGGCCACACAAAGAAACGAGCACAGCGTTACGGAACCGATTGAAGGCGATGTAAAGAAAACGGAATAGTTAAGAGCCCATTATGCCTCGATTATTAACATATAATGTCAAGGGTTGTTTTTTTCCTGTAGAAAGATTAATTAATTAAGCAAATATTTACGTTTTGACTATTAGGTCTGCTAAAATATATATTTTATACAGCATTAATTTTTATTTCAAATACGTTAATTAATTGCTGACACAAAAGCTTACTTTTTGTGTTTTTTTTCTCTTGATGGATTTGGTTCTTTTGACAAACAAAGTACGGACCACAATCTGGAAAACATGGTCCCAATTATACAATCGAGATGTTTGGGCGACCTAATGTTGACTTAATTTTAGCGTACTTCATCCTACCTCTGGAATTTTCTAAATCGAAAACTTTTTCACACACAGTTTTTAAATTGATTTATCTTAAGATAAATTTTACGAAATTTTTTTCTTTCTAATTATTATTATTTTATTTCCATAGGGATGAAAAAAATTTAAAATTGTAAAATATAGAAATTTTTTACCAACTATAACAATTTTGAAAGAGAGTTTACCAAAAAATGGTCAATAGTTTCTATGTCTTTGAATTGCGATTTTGAATTATCGGTCGCTTAATTGTAAAAAAAAGCTATAATTATAAACCTTCCTTTCTCAAGCAAATTGCTCAAGATTCGAGGATTGCGTGCTGGGGTGTAACCTCTAATATTTTATTTTATAACCGTCGTTGAGAAGCTAAAACCCAATTTTTTGGGGTTTACGTCTACTAATGCTCAACTTAGTAGCCATTTTGAACCCAATCGAGAAGACAAGGGATCTTCAGGATCAAGCATCGAGGGAAATTTGCCTTCTTGGAGGATTTATTGTTAAATCTAACCGCATTTGCGTCACATGAAGAGAAAGACCACGAGAACCTCTTACGGTTAGCCTGACGGTAAGGGGACTCTACCCATGATCCGTCAACCACTGAGGATATTTCACATCTGCACTGTGGTCGGTGAAAGCCGGATGCGGAATTCGTATCCAGTAGCCATCGCTGGGATTCGAACCCAGTTCATCTCATTGGAAGGCTAAAAATCCCCTGAGCCATCGCTGCTCGCACTAAAGTATTAGTGAAGTATTAGTGCTCAAATATTCGTATGAAGTATTAGTGCGTAGTGAAGTATTAGTGCTCAATCCTTTGAACCATGAAAATTTGCACTTGGGTCATTATCATTTGAACAAAATATATTTAGGGTAATATTTTTTTCCACACTGTTTTTTTTTAAATTTATGAAACACTGTATTAACGGGCCACACAAGTTTCATTCTGAATATATTTCATCTCATACTTCTGCCATGATTACAAATAGATGCCATTTTCCATTTATTTTTCTCGTTTAGTCAACTATTTATTTAAAAGTAAAACTTGATTTAATATTAAAGTGAAACATTATTAGCTTGTATGAGTAATTATTTTTTTTTCAGTTTCAATTGTTGCAATCGTACTTGGTGTGCTTTTGAACCTTTTCATACAGTGGATTTGCTCAACTCCTGGAATTATCAGAAAACCTCTGCCAAAATATGATTACATCGTGGGTAAGTTTCCTCACCATTAGCGCTAAACATACCATTACCGGTCAAATGACCGTTTAAGAACTTTTGCATCGAAAATGCGCTTATCATCTTATCGTTTTTGCACATTTGACTTCATGACTTTTTCTAACAATTATATACAATTAATACTCTATTATTATTATTATTTGTATTTTTTTTGTATCGAATTACATGTCAAATATCTATTTCCACCACTGCCGGTCATTTGACCGGGACAACAATTTATTGATATATAAGGTAATCGGATCAGAAATTACGATGTAATGCGTGCTCAACGTGTTGCATTCGATGAGTTTCACATTTCTACAAAGACTGTTGAATGGTTAGTTCAATCACAATAACTGAGAATTCAAATTTCAATAAAGTACCTAAAAGTTTAGATTGGCATTTTTGTGTCAGAAAAAGTGACAAAAACTAAATGTATTGATAAGTAGCTTATATTTTATTTGGATAGCTTTACTTCATTTCTAACTATATGTCAGTTTTCATCCAGAAAAACCTCGAAACAACCAAGACAGCACAAGTTCTTAGAAGAAATAATATTAATTATAAGAATAATTATAAAAATTATAATCTTATATATTCTTATGGACGCCCAGTGGCTGAGTGGTAGCGCTTCGCTCTCCCGTGGCACAGGTTCTGGGTTCGATCCGCGGGCCGGGCAAGGTTGACTCAGCCTTTCATCCCTTCAGTGGGTTGATAAATGAGTACCAAGCATGCTTGAGAACTAAACACTGGGGGTTACGCGTTCGGCTGACCACCTAACCGGAACCCCAGCACCCCAGAGCCCAAGGTCAAGAAAACTGAGATGGGCAGCACAGTAGGCTTTGGCCCTCTATGGGCTGTCGCGCCACTGAGTTTAGTTTAGTTTGGTTTATATATTCTTATAATTATAAGAATAATTATAAGAATCATAGAAATAATTAGAAGAAATATGTTTGCGGAAAATGTACTATGGAAACACCCTGTGTATGTAAAAAATGCGTTCAGCAATGAATTAAAAATTCTTGTTCTTTGTGTTTGTAATACATAAACATTGGCAATATACAATTAATTATAATAAAGTTTTTCTGTTTTTTTCCTTCCTAACACCCATTCAATCAAGAAGTCCAGTCATTTAACGGTGGAAATAGGTATATTGATTATTATGGAAAATACCCTGACTAGGAATAANAATTACGATGAAATGCGTGTTCAACGTGTTGCATTCGATGAGTTTCACATTTCTACAAAGACTGTTGAATAGTTAGTTCAATCAGAATAACTGTGAATTCAAATTTCAAGAAAGTACCTAGCATTTTAGATTGGCATTTTTATGTCAGAAAAAGTGACAAAAACTAAATGTATTGATAAGTAGCTTGTATTTTAATTGGATAGCTTTACTTCATTTCTAACTAAATGTCAGTTTTCACCCAGAAAAATCTCGAGACAACCAAGACAGCACAAGTTCTTAGAAGAAATAATATTAATTATAAGAATAATTATAAAAATTATAATCTTATATATTCTTATGGACGCTCAGTGGCTGAGTGGTAGCGCTTCGCTCTCCCGTGGCACAGGTTCTGGGTTCGATCCTCGGGCCGGGCTAGGTTGACTCAGCCTTTCATCCCTTCAGTGGATCGATAAATGAGTACCAAGCATGCTTGAGAACTAAACACTGGGGGTTACGTGCTCGGCTGACCACCTAACCGGAACCCCAGCACCGCAGAGCCCGAGGTCAAGAAAACTGAGATGGGCAGCACAGTAGGCTTTGGCCCTCTATGGGCTGTCGCGCCACTGAGTTTAGTTTAGTTTATATATTCTTATAATTATAAGAATAATTATAAGAATTATAGAAATAATTAGAAGAAATATGTTTGCGGAAAATGTACTATGGAAACACCCTGTGTATGTAAAAAATGCGTTCAGCAATGAATTAAAAATTCTTGTTCTTTGTGTTTGTAATACATAAAAATTGGCAATATACAATTAATTATAATAAAGTTTTTCTGTTTATTTCCTTCCTAACACCCATTCAATCAAGAAGTCCAGTCATTTAACGGTAGAAATAGGTATATTGATTATTATGGATTATTATTGATAATATTTATACACCAATTAATCCTTATAAGGTTTTAGATTGTCCACGCAAGTAGAAAAATTATTTTCAGACTTGAAAATTTCTAAAACAACCGCAGTTGTAGCGAGGCAGCTCTAGCTATTTATCGATAATTTTGCAAATCATGAAATTTCTCATAAATTTGTGCAATCGTACGCTTCATCTTTTGCACCTCATTAATTTTGCACCTCATAAATTTTACAACTCACAGATTTTGCACCTGATGAAATTTCGCACCTCATAAATTTTGCACCTCATGAAATTTCGCACCTCATAAATTTTGCGCCTCATAAAATTTTGCACCTCATAAAGGTTTCACCTCATGAAATTTTGCACCTCATAAAAGTTTGCACCTCATATGTCTGGCACCTTATAAAATTTTTGCACCTCATAAAGGTTTCCAACTCATATATTTTTGCACCTCATAAAACTTTGCACCTCATAAAATTTTGTACCTCATGAAATTTCGCACCTCATAAAAGTTTGCACCTCATATATTTTTGCACCTCATAAAAGTTTGCGCCTCATAAGTCTGGCACCTTATAAAATTTTTGCATCTCATGAAATTTTGCACCTCATAAAAGTTTGCACCTCATACATTTTGCACCTCATAAACTTTGCACCCCATGAAATGTTGCACCTCATAAAAGTTTGCACCTCATATATTTTTGCACCTCATGAAATTTGCACCTTATAAAATTTTGCGCCTCATAACTTTTGCAACGCCGATTTGAACACGCCTTCTTCGATGGATAGTTCACATTGTAATTCCTTATAATGTTTTTTCAAAAGATGATCATAGTTCTTAAACCATTTCTTATGTAAATATTTGCCTCATCTTTTGTAGACATTCGCAGTCGCCCTCATAAATAAATAAGCAGAGACCTAAATATTTGATGTAACTACGTCAAAACGAGTACTGGTTTGGAAACGGGCTTGTTCCGGCCACACAAAGAAACGAGCACAGCGTTACGGAACCGATTGAAGGCGATGTAAAGAAAACGGAATAGTTAAGAGCCCATTATGCCTCGATTATTAACATATAATGTCAAGGGTTGTTTTTTTCCTGTAGAAAGATTAATTAATTAAGCAAATATTTACGTTTTGACTATTAGGTCTGCTAAAACTCAGATCTGTCGCTAAATTCAGTTAATGAACTTTATGACGTCACAAAATAAAAAGATCACCCTTCAAACTTTTCTCAACCATTGTTAAATTTAATAAAAATAAATGGTCCAAAAAAAAAAGATAATCAAAACGTGAAATTAACATTGAAAGGCTCTCTAATAGGATCCTCGATTTATTCCCTTACATAATTCAAAAATCCGCCAAACTCCGAAAAAGCACGCTTTTGCGTCTGATATTGTAACTTAAAATATTCTCTACACAAATGGATGGCAAACTATTCTGAGCTACAGCACCATTTTTTAATCCCGCAGTGGACTGATCGTAAGGGCACCGTCCCCAGTAGAACACCGAAGTCAAGTATCACTGGTTGCGGTCAGTGAGCGGGTGGGTGACCACTTTGATCAGCCTGCTTAGGGGTCGAGGGTGTGCGGTATCGGTCCTCGTTAAACTGTTCTACCATAAAGTGCTCGACTTCGCGCAGGTCGTCGGTTTTCCGAAGCAACGGATTCATTCCCTCAGCAGAGGTTCAGGATGACATGTCTTCGGATCGTCCTCAGGGATGTTTCCCAGACCGTCGCCAATAGCTCATTGTGCAGCTCTACTGTGACTTAAATGAAGTACCTACCTATAGTTCGTTCACCATTAGTTTGCACTTGACTCCACCTCCTCGGACGTAGAGTTCAGCGTGGGAGTAAGAGGAGAAACGTCTCCGCGCTTGAAATTGAGACACCCTTAACGCGCGCCAAACACTAACAGCGAATTCTTGTTCAGTCACTTACTTCGCTTCATCATCTGCTATTATACCTTTTGTTACTCTAGATAATGAAATATATTGCAGCAAAATGTCTCAAAAAGGACAAACTATTCACTCAAAAGAGAGAAATATCAAATTTATAAAATATTTTATAATTAAAAAAAAATGCTCATAAAGGTTGAGAAATAAATATTTATGTCATACGATCACCAAATAGCAACCTTGTTTTGGGTTGTTCACAACCTTCTCCCCAAAATAGCGAATTAGTATCGTCTGATACCACGTGATAAAGGCGGAGCCAAGTGCCAACTCCTGGTGAGCGAACTGTACCTCCATATCATTTTTAACCCGACTGCTAAACGAAAAAAAAAAATTAAGACATTTATTGTCTATAAACTCAATGTTTCTAGTAAATATAAAATCAATGTTAATGCAATTTACCAAAAATGCCTGCGTAGGCTACTAGTATTTCATGATATTGGCAATCAACAAGATAGCATGTAATCTGTACTTAACTATGCAAATTGGTTTTTGTTGTGTAGTGGGTGGAGGGACAGCTGGTTGTGTGGTGGCCCGCAGATTGTGGGAGAGAACAAATGCCTCTGTACTCTTGATTGAAGCAGGCAGTACACCCTCTTGGATGGCATCCATACCCCTTCTAGCCCCCGCTCTCCAGCACACCTCCAGTGACTGGGCTTACAAGACCACATCTCAGAAGTACTCACAAAAAGGACTTCTCAATGCAGTAAGTACAGCCATTTCTTTTGCTTTATTTGGGGGTATAATTATTGTTACTGTTCAGTATACTATTGTGACATTATACTTCATATAGGTTATCCGCTCACCTGGAAAGTCATGAAAAAATCATGAATTTCGGTATTGAACAAAATTTGTCATGAAATGTTATGATTTTAACTATTATGTTTAAAATAAAAAATCAAGGATTTAGGTCGCCAAAAAATCAAATTTTTAAAATGGAATGTATCCCCTCCCCCCCCAATTTCATGATGTTCCGAATATCTGAGTTTGTAACAAAATCCCCACTCACCGTCATATTTTGTTGAAACATGAAATGTTTGTATCATGTTCATTGAAAATTATGGTGTTCTTTTAAAAAATGAAAGAAACATTTCTAAAAACATTCTAAAAAACATTTCTAAAGCGAATTATCTTTTAAACTTCTGTTTTTTCAGAATTTCTATTATTATTTTTTATTTTATTTTATCAATTTAAAATTCGATTTGAAGCAAGCCAGCAGGCGAATCTTTTTTATTGAATGAGAACAGAAAAATCAGGAGTATTTCTTTTCTTTCCGATGAACAAGAAAAGTATCTTTAGAATATAATTCTGCAGAAAAAAAAGAAAATTATTTGCTTTTGTATTTTTTCAGCTATTTTATTGATTCAGCTCTTTCTTTACTGTTTTTTAAATTTAAAATCTATAAATATGAGAATGCAGTGTATAACAGTTTTGGTTATACCTATCATTTCAATGAATGTTATTATAATGCTTTTTTAAATGTATTGTTGTGTTTTTGTGGGAGAAAATAGTAACTTCGTTAAGTTATAAAACATTCTTGGAATTAGTGATGGAATGTCAGGAAAAGTCATGGATTTGAAAATCGAAAATATAGCAGATACCCTGTTCATATGAAATTTGAGACCTCAGAAAAGGTTCAAAATTTTTTTTAGCAATAAAAGGATAATAAATTTTCTTTGAGCAGCGATGGAGATAGAGTACTCGTCTACCTATGCGAGCACACAAGTTCGAGCCCCAGCGATGGCTGCTTCCTGCTCGCACCGACCACCGTGCTGACGGAAAATATTCTCAATGCTAGACGAAACATAAGTTAATTTCCTTGCCGTCAGGTTAACCGTAGGAAGTTTCCGTGGTTTTCTTCTCCATGCAGCGCAACTACGGGTTAGCTACGCCAAAAAGTCTCCACGAAAGCCTGTTTATCTCAATCTTTAATAACTAAAAAATCTGGAATTAAATATCCATTTTCGAACTCAATTTATGTGAACTATTTTAATACATAATAATTTTTAAGCCCAAACTAAACAATGGACTAAATATGTCTAATTTTGGTTCTGAAATAATTCTAGTTTAGCATGAATTCGAATAAAAATAAAGCATGTTCAATTTTCACTAGATTTTATTTTTATATTGTTTTCACCATGAGTATTTCTCATTCAGTGTATTTCAGTGTATGAAAGCAACTTTTTTAAATCGAAAAAATAAATAATAAATTAATAAAAATAAAATTAGTAATAAAATTACTAAACTGTAAAAATATTTAAATAACTAATTTTATGTAGATCTTAAAATAATTAAATTGAGCAAATATCGAATCTTCTAAATTATAATTACGTCAAATATGAATATTTTTTATAAATATAGATAGTGTACGTTATATCCGCCGTTAATATATACAGCGAAGAGCCATTACATTATGACCGCCCTCCATCTATAACAATGGACTCGCCCAGGTTTTCATGGTTTCTCGCCCAGGAACAATGTTCTCATGAGGCACATTAGGACCCATAATCCTCATAGAACAATCCCTGACGTCTGTAAGGTACTTGAACATAGTAGTTGCAGACCAGGTTCACCCATTCATGGCAACAGTTTTTCCTGCTGGGGATGGTGTTTACCTACAGGATAATGCACCATGTCATAAGGGTCGAATCGTCATGGATTGGTTCGAGGAACATTCCAGTGACTTTCAAGTCATGTCTTGGCCCCCAAATTCACCTGACCTTAATCCAATAGAGCATTTGTGGTCCTACTTGGAAAACCAAATTCGTGCTGCCACGCTACCCCCTCGCAATGTGAGGGAATTGCAGGACCAGTTGGTGAGCGCTTGGGACCAGATACCTCAGACTACCTATCAGCACCTTGTGGAATCAATGCCACGGCGGGTGCTAGCAGTTTTGAGGGCTAAAGTTATTAGCAGGGTGGTCATAATGTAATGGCTCTTCTGTGTATATATTCAGAATCTCTATCAGAATCTAAGAAATTAGTATATAATCAAGAAAAACCGAACAAACAAAAACGTTATAGGGAGTTGAAGATTTATTAACGAGGAAAGCAAGATTGAAGAAATCACAATCTGTTTGATTGCCTCTTTCACAAGAATACGAAATAACTTTAGTTTTTTCTGGAGATACATCAGAAAATATATTTTCGAAGCATTAACTGTGTATAATGACTTCTAATTTATTGCAATACAAGCACTGATTTGAAGTTTCGTTATTTTTTTAATTTTTTAAAATTATGATATTAAAGTGCCTTCACATAAGCTTCAGTAATTTTGTAAACAACAACTATAAGTTTTATTGAAACAAATTACTGAGAAATTATTTCATAATGTTTCTAGTAAATATAAAATCAATGTTAATGCAATTTACCAAAAATGCCTGCGTAGGCTACTAGTATTTCATGATATTGGCAATCAGCAAAATTACTGAAGTATTTTTAACTGCTAAGATTGCATAACAGAAAATCTGCAGGTAACTGTGGATATTTAATTTGTGGCGATTTTAATGCTCATCATGACTTCTGGGGATATAACAACAGTGATGCCAGGGGCGATGCTTTACTAGATTTCATAACATCTAATGATTTGAAAATTCTTAATATCCAGCCAGCGACACCGACATTAGTAACCTCCTTAACTTCATTATTTCCTGATCTTACTTTAACAAATAATCCAGATGTTTTAACATCCACAACATGGAATGTAATGGATATAAACAGTAATTCTGACCATAAGTACATATTTATCCTAGTAAATAACTCATACTCTTTTTCCTCATTCACGCGATTCAAAACGAAATACGGAAATCATAATAAGTTCAGAAAAGTTTTTTCAACTTTTAACCTAGACCTAATAGATGATTTAAATACAATTCAAAATCATTCAGACCTAAACAATTTTACGAATAACTTAATTAATAAAATTTTTATAAGTTGTCAACAAACTTACAAAACTATCTTTTTCATCGTCCAACAAATGCCACTTGATGGACAACACAGTTAACAATTTATAAAAAAGAACTGCAAGCAATTAAAAGACGCTTTCAAAGATCAAATGATATAGAGGTTATTAATAAATATAAAACAATTTATAAGAAAAAAAGAGCAGAGTATAAAAAACATATTATACTAGCTAAATATAAAAGTTGGCAGATTCTTTGCGAAAATACTAAGAATATTTACGGTGCCCATTATAAATCTTCATTCAGAACAAATTCATATCCAACAATACTCACAAATATATACAACAACAATTCTCAACTTGACGAAGCAAGCAGCATTCTCAAAAATCTTTATCCTGACGATAATATTATTCCTACACGTCCACTAATTTACAGTAATAACACACCGGATCCCCCATTCACACACAATGAGCTACAACGCCTAATTAAAACTCTTAACAGCAAAAAAGCATCCGGCATCTATGGAATAGATTACATTGTAGTTAAAATTTTATTCTCATTTTTCAGTACTTTAATACTTAAATTTTTCAACAAATGTCTCGCTCTAAATTATTTTCCAGATCATTTTAAGAAAGGTCAGGTTTTACTTTTTCTAAAAAAGGGCAAAGATCCAAAACATTTAACATCTTATCGCCCAATAACCCTTCTACCTTGCTTGGGAAAATTTCTGGAAAAACTTATTATTAATAGACTAAATTTTCATTTGGAAAATTTAAACGCACTTTCAGATTTTCAATACGGTTTCAGATTCGGCAAGTCNAAGATCCAAAGCATTTAACATCTTATCGCCCAATCACCCTTCTACCTTGCTTGGGTAAATTTCTGGAAAAACTTATTATTAAAAGACTAAATTTTCATTTGGAAAATGTAAACGCACTTTCAGATTTTCAATACGGTTTCAGATTCGGCAAGTCAGTCCATTTAGCTTTGGATAATTTTAAAAATAACTTAACACACCTAAAAAATAATTACAAACACGTTGCAGCTATATCTTTAGATATTAAAAGTGCTTTTGACAACGTTCAATTTAGTATAATTAATTATGAGTTGTCAAAACATCATATTCCCTCTAATCTTTGCCTTTTCATAGAAAGTATAAACACAAATAGACAAGCAATTGTTTCAACAGATCAAGGTTACGTAACTAAAAACATTTTACAAGGTTGTCCCCAGGGGTCACGTATTGGTCCTACAGCATGGAATCTTACTATCAATAGTTTGCTTAACATAAATTCTGAAAATTATATGATCCAAGCTTTTGCAGACGATCTGATTATACTGACTTTTGCCAACTCAAGAAGAAATTTGGAAGAGATTACAAATAATTCCCTGAATGAAATTCACGCATGGCTTATTCAAATGCTCTAAATCTCTCTATAGAAAAAATAGTTTACATCCACTTTTATAACACAGATCGCAGTGCAATATTTAAAATCAATAATATTAAAATTAAACATTCTAATCATTTTAAATATCTAGGAGTAGTCATTGATAAAAAATTAAACTGGGGTTCTCACATTAATCTTTTAAAACAAAAATCTAAAATATTAGTAATAAATCTTAAAAATATTAAAATTCGCTTCAAAAAATCAACCAAAAATCATGGGGTATCAACCAAAAAGCGAGAAAATTAATATACAATACAGTAATAATTAGCTCATGGTTGCAACCTATGGGCTACGAATATCTCTCCACGTATTTATAGCACTTTACAATCTATTCAAAGAAAATTTCTTTTAAACATGAGTAGAGCATATTATTCTACCCCAACGGCAGCACTTCAAGTACTAACAAATATTCCTCCTTTTTCAGAACAGATTATGTCAATATCTTGTTCAACAACCGTAACTCACCTCAAAAAAGATGCCAAATTTAATAATATAACGTATAATACACTAGACTATGAGAAAAAGCTAAAAATACCACATCGCCATCCTTCTTTTCACACAATTAACAAAATAACTTTAGTAGAACAGAATAATTTTGATTTTAACAGAAAAACAAACTATTTTACAGATGGCTCGAAGACAAATACAGGCACAGCTTTCGCTTTCCTCAATATTACACATTCACAAAGCTACACATTAGACAAGGAAAATTCAGTCTTTCAAGCCGAACAGTTGGCAATCTTTGAATGCATTAAATACATTAAGAGCACTGAAAACTTCAATAATAACGATACTTATGTAATCTGGTCAGACTCAAAATCATCAATATCATCAATACTTGATTTTGGCACAAGTAATAGAATTTCTTTTGATATTCAACAAGAACTACAACACACATCAATTCAAATTTCCTGGATTAAAGCACACAGCAATAGAGTAGGTAATGAAAAAGCAGATGATTTAGCTAAACAATCTACGAGACAACCGAAAAATTATGTATACCCACTTCCAGTTTCATATCTTAAACGACGTATTAAAG
>NC_092209.1:88342429-88385962 GCF_043381705.1 Parasteatoda tepidariorum
TTTGGGTCTATGACTACTAATGTTCAACTCCATAGCCTTGTAATTTTGAATTCAATCCAGAAGACAAGGGAACTTCTGGATCAAATATTGGGAGAGATTTGCCTTCGTGGGGGACTTTTTGATCGAACTAACCCGCATTTGCGTTACACGGAGAGGAAAACCACGGAAAGAGCCCACGGTTAGCCTGACAGCAAGGAGACTCTAACAAAAATTTCGCTTTTTCTGGCAAAAATCTTCCCGGATGTTTGTCTCAACATGAGCCTATTTTAAAACTTTTTAATGTATTGTACCAGAGCCGTGATGGCTCAGGGGATAGAGGGATCCGGGTGAACCGGGTTCGAATCACAGCGAGGGCTAGTCGATACAAATTTCACCCCCGACTCACACCGACCACAGTGCTGATGTAAAATATACTCAGAAATCGTGGGTTAGAGTTCCCTTGCCGCCAGACTAATGTGGTTTCGTGGGTGGACCGTGGGTGGTTTCGTGGTTTTCATCACCATATAACGCAAATGCGGATTACTTCCATTAAAATTCCACTAAGAAGACAAATTTCGCTCATTACTATCTCCAAAACTCTTCTTGTCTTCTGAATTGGGTTCAAAATTAAAAGGCTACGTAGTTGAACATTAGTAGTCGTAAACCCAAAAATTGGGTCGGCTTTGCAACGACGGTTATGAAATAAAATGTATTGTACCAGAGCCGTGAGGGCTTAGGGGATACAGCGTTCACCTTCCAATGGGTTCGAATACCAGCTGTGACTGGTCGATACGAATTTTTCATCTGGCTTCATCCGACTACAGTGCTGATGTGAAATACCCTCAGCGGTAGACGGATCATAGGTTAGAGCAGTGGTTCTTAACCTTTTAAAGCCGCGACCCAATTTTGAGAAATATGTTCATGTCGCGACCCAAAAAAAATCAAAGTTTTTTCATTGCTTTATTTTAGATCGTATTTTTAAAAAATCCTTAATCCTACGATGATGATTTTTTTTAACTTACAAATGTTTTATTTATTTTTTTTTAATAATAAAGATAAACAAAAGTACTTTTCGATCCAAGGAAAATTTAATTAATAATCAAGTGTTTTTAATAATTTTTATTGACCAAATTAAAATATATTTATAACTTTTTGAAAATAATTGACATTTTAACTTATTCCTTGACTTAAACAGCGCCACTTCTGTGGAACTATTTTTCTACCTCTTAGAGAGGGCCCTTATGTTAATTCTTTTTTACTTTCTTATTTTAAGCATTAACTACTAAGTATCTTTTATTCTTATATTAATTTTGCACCTTGATATGCTAAACTAATTTTGAGTCATGTGCCTTTTTTAATTATTATGAACGAGGATTAAGGGTATAGAATTACCCAGGTACCTCATTAAGCCTAGGCTGAGTAAGCCACAATGACTTCTTCTAGGAGGTGTTGGTATTACTTATTATTTGGTGTATTACTAACTTTTTTGACTCAGCGCGACGCAAGAAATATGCTTCGCGACCCAATTTTGGGTCGCGACCCATGGGTTAAGAACCGCTGAGTTAGTCAGTCGCCCTTGTCGTCAGGCTAGCAGTGGGAGGTTTTCGTGGTTTTACTCACCCTCTAACGCAAATGCTGGCAAAGTCCGTCAAAAATTCCTCTACAACCGCGAATTTCTCCCAGTGCTTGATCCAGGAGATCCCTTGTCTTATGGATTGGGATCAAAATTACAAGGCTACAGAGGTGAACATTAGAAGTCGTAAATCCCAAAAAATTGGGTCGGCTGTTCAACGACAGTTATTAAAATAAATTGTATTAAACCGTTCCGTCAATAGAAGCCTTTTTGTTGACTTTGTTACATTATTTTTCGCACAAACGTTGTATACATGTTATGACATGAAAAAATATTCGAAAATAGACTAGTCTTACTAAATAGTCAGATTTACTGTGGTTAAAATGAATGGATAGAATAGAATGTTGCCTTTCTTTCTCTCTAGATAAACGTGGTCAAAGTGGTCCACTACACGTCACGGAATTCGAAGGATCTTCACCCTTGGTGAAAGCATTCATGGAGGGTGTTCAAGGATTAGGCATACAGATTGGTGATTTGAACGGGGATATAGAAGACGGGGCTATGCTTTCCCAAAGTGAGTTAAGTGCTAAAACTGTTGATCATTACCTTCACATTAAATGTGCCGATGCAGTTTAGTAATTAAAGTGTGTAACCTCTAAATTAAAGTGTCAATACTTTTTCTAAGTTTCAATCCGGTGATCATTACTTCCATATTAACAGCTTCCTTTACCAATTTTTTTGAAGAAAAAAAAAAAAGAAAAAAATCAACATATTTTTTTTTATTTCATGAATAAATGCAAGGAACTAAAACAAAACATAACACACAAGTTCTAAGTTGAAATGCTAATTTTTTATGTGTAAAAAAATATTTAATTTACCATCAGTTTACAATACCATTCAGATTGTTAATCCATTATGTAATCATCATCGTCAGTAGAAATTCATTCAGCAAAATATTTTGCCTCTTTAAAATTTTATCGCGACCTGCAAGTATCCAATGACATTTTTGTGGCGAAATTACTCTTGTGAAACTCGTCTCATACAATTAGAAATTTTTTTTAATTACATTAAAAGAAAAGAAATTTTCTCAATTGTTTTAATTTAGATAGTTTAGGCAGGGATAGCCTGGTTGGTAGGGCACTGGGCGTAGGTCCTTGGTTCGATCCCCGTCGGCTGAAGTATCCCCGTGTAGTAAATAGTGACTGATGCACGTTAAATCTGTCGAGTCTCAAAGTCCTCCATGTTCCCATAACAAATCAATACCTCTGGAGGTACTGATCCAGGAGTTTCCTAGTCTTCTGTATTGGACTTGTAATTTTGAACCAATCCAGAAGACTAGGAAACTCCAGAAGACTTGGAGTTTCCTAGTCTTCTGAATTGGTTCAAAATTACAAGGCTTCGGAGTTGAACATTAGTAGTCGTAAACCCAAAANAAAAATTAGTTATAAACCTATTCTCATACCTACTGAATATACATATAAAATTTCATCAAAATCGATCCAGCCGTTTAGGAGGAGTTTAACCACTAAAACTGTGACAAGAGATTTTTATATATATAGATATATATATGTAATACAGGCAGTTCTGTCAAATATTTCCAAAAAAGTTGTTTATTGCACGATCTGTAATACTTATTTGTTATGCTCTGAATAGTGGTAGCATAGGCACCAAATTAGCATTTCTAATGTTATCGAAACTACGTGTTTATTTCGTTTATTGTTATGCTTTTAAAACGTGTTACTATAAAACTAAAGAATTTAAAATCAACGGCAATTGGGTACTTGCATTTCAAGAAGAAGAAGAAGAAGATACCCACACTAGTGACCAATGGCGTCATGGCCAGCTGATCGTTTATAGGCAAAAAGGCTTGTTAAAGTTGAACTAAGTTTCTCCATATAAATTAGAATGTTAATTAACGTGAAGTTAATTAAATATAGAGCTGTATCACACATCCAATTAGTTGAAATATAATTCTTCCTCGTCTACCTCTTTTACTGTACTTAGATTTATTATTTGTTCATGTATTTTATTGTAACCGATTTTTGTTTTGTGTACCTGGCAACTGCGAAGCATAATTAGTTTATGTTCTATATGGATTCATGCCTATCTTTGAGTTGAATAGGAAATATATAGTGTAAGAATAGAGAATCTTTCTGATGGAATATAGAATGTGTCAAAGAGAATTGATACTTGGCGGGCTTGACTTACCCGAAATAGAATAGCAAGAACAGTTGCTAACATAAACAGATGCCACGTTTCGACAGCCAATCACTTGCAGATATCTAATTGAAATAAAATAAAAAAAGTTTTGTTCTAAATAGCAAAACTAATGGAGAAATGTCATTAAATCTTTATGAAAGCGTAAAAAATCTGTTATTGACGTCAATGAGGCTTAATTAATTTTGGTTATATCTACTAATTCAAATAAAAATAACCTAAGAACCAAGATACAAAATTATCATGGGGAAGCGTAAAAAGGTACCATATTACTATTGACACCAATGATGCTTAATTTTGGTTGTAGGCACTATTGCCATCACTGTAATTGGTGCAGTTTTAATAGGTATAAAGTGTTTATGTTAAATTGGATGCCGATTACACCTGCAGCCATACTGTAAATTTTTATGTACAAGTATTGAGTCAAACAAAACTATTTAAGAAATTTATTACAGGTAATATTTGGCGTGGTTGGCGAGTCTCCTCTTATGATGCTTATTTAAGGCCTGTCATTTCCTCGTCGAATATTCGTCTTCTGACGAATACTTTGATTATAAAGGTAATTCAAATTTATATTCGGTCCTTAAATGTTGTCTAAAAGGAATGAGAATTACACTTTTAACAAATAGTAAAGAGAAACTTAGATGCATGTACTTAATGTTTTGGTATACTTTGCGTGTAATACAGTTTTTCATGTGACTCCACAAAAACGCGTTGTAATGCGAATCTCAGTTATAATAAGTGAATCAATTACAATTCAATTAATCAGCGACCTCAAGTTGTTTTAAGTAAGTTACTAGCGAGAACACGGAGTTAAATTGCGGACTGTTATGAGAGAGAGTGTTTGGGACTAATGCGAGTATGCTGGACTAATATGTGGACTAAGTCTTGAAGTTATCGTGAGATGGTATATGGATCTAATATTGAGACAATGTTTAGAAGTAATGTAAAATAGCATTTGGTACTAACATGAGAGTGCTTGTGGCCAATGTGAGATAGCATTTGGAACTACTAATATGGGACAGTGCTTACGACTAAGAGTATATGGATCTGATATTGAGACAGTGTTTAAGACTAATGGGACATAGTATATATGGAATTAATATGAGACAGAGTACTTGTGGCCAATGTGAAATAGCATTTGGAACTACTAATTTGGGACAGTGTTTACGACTAAGAGTATATGGTTCTAATATTGAGACAGGACTAATGGGACATAGTATATATGGAACTAATGTGAAACACTGTTTGGGACAAATACGAGATTGAGTAGGGGATTACACTTGCAGCAAGTTGCAATTTTAGGATTTCTTAATATACTGACTTGCTGAAAAAGGTATTGAAATTTTCGCCTGATATTCTTCATCATAACTGCGTTAAACGTTACGCATTTCAAGTAATAAAATAGTTTTTTTTTTAAATTAACGTTTCATATTTTTACAAAAATATCTTTTACTTTTCCGTTTACTACTCCATTCTTACCAATCTTTCAAATCTTTTATTAAAGTAAAGCATTTTCTTTGTTAAAATTGGTCGAGCATTTACTTTTTTTTTAGCTATGAATTAATATGATTTAATATTAGCTATGAATTAAACCTATGATTTAATATTTACGGTATTTTTGTTTATTGTTGTTGATTTAACGACCTAATTTAATAATTTTCGTTTTTGCTCGGACAACGAGGGTCATTATGTTAACTGTAATTATCACAATTTTCCTTTTTTGGAGTTTTTGCTTTGTTGTAGGTGGTTCTGGATGAGAGGAGAGCTGTAGCAGTTGTGGCCGTCAATACCATTTCGGGAGAGGTCTTCCATATCGAAGCAACGGAAGAAATAATACTGAGTGCAGGGGTCATAGGATCGCCGCTCATTCTGATGTGGTCAGGCATGGGGCCTCAGAAATATTTGGAAAAGCATAATGTAATGAGGTCTTTTTTTTCATTGTTATTTTACTGAAAGAGAGGGGATAGAGCGCTTGCCTTCCTTTCAGGTGAGTCGGGTTCAATCCCAGAGATATCTGCTCGATTTGAATTCCTCACCCGGCTCGCACCGACCACAGTGCTGACGTAAAATATCCTCAGTGGTAGACGGATCATGGGTGAGAGTCTCCTTGCCGTCAGGCTAACCGTGGTGGCTTTTCGTGGTTTTCCTCTCCGTGTAACGCAAATGCGGGTTAGTTCCATCAAAAAGTCCTCCACGAAGGCAAATTTCTCTCAATACTTGGTCCAGGAGTTCCCTTGTCTTTTGGATTGGGTTCAAAATAACAAGGCTACGGAGTTGAACATTAGTAGTCTTAAAGTTTCTAAGTAACGCTGTTTTCTGGATTTTGTATTTGATATGCTCCCTATTTGTTAAAGCTCTAATTGGAAAAATTTTGAATATGTTTGCTTATGTGATTGAACTGTTGCATGCACTTCGAACTATCGGAGTGTCCCCGGATGCCCGTTGCGGGGGCGAGGCTGGTATAAGCTAGTCATTAGTATTCTTAAACCCTTAATTGGGTCGGCTGTTCAACGACGGCTATTAAATAAAATATCGTAATATCTCAAAAATTGACAGCCGGAGAAAGTGGTAACTCCGATAGAACAAATGGATGCTCAATCATGAGGAGGAAAATTTTAACTTCCTTAAATATTCCGCATTGAACTGATTGTTAAGACACGGTTCCCAGCAAATCACCGAAGTCAAGCATCATTGACTGCTGTCAGTGTACGGGTGGGTGACCACTTGAATCAATCGATATTCGTCTTCGTTAAACTGTTCTAAAGTAAATTGCTCGATTTTGCTTGCAGGTCGTCGGAATACCAACGCTGGGGGTGCCCCCCCCCTTGCAGCGGATAAAAAATGTGATGGCATGTCTTCGTATCATCCCCAGGGATGTTTCCCTATGCCAATAGCCCATTGTGCAGCTCTAGTGTGGCGTAAATGAACTACCGTTACAGCAACTTAAATATTTACTGCAAAAGTGCATATTTTAATGAAAAGTTGCTTAAGTTAATTTATTAAGTGAACCGATATGCCAAAAAATCTTTATCTCGTCTATAGCTGGACAAGTATTTAATTCTGCAAATCTTATATGTAGCAATTATTGAAAGTTTTTGCATAAAATTGTTCTCTAACACATGATCCGCCGACCACTGAGGATATTTTACGTCAGCACTGCTGTCGGTGCAAGCCGGATGTGAAATTCGTATCGATCAGCTATCGCTCCAATTCAAACCCGGTTTACCTCATTGGAAGGCGAACACCCAATCCCCTGAGCCACCGTCGAAAGCTCCAACCCCACAGTGATTAGTAAGGATTATTCAATTCTAAAATTTGATGCTTATTTTCTATTCGAGCAGATCTCCATGATGTTTGATTTACCTGGTGTGGGACAGAATCTGATGGATCATTTGAATGTACCATTGTATTTCCACTTGGATTCTCCTGTCAGCACTACAACAGCTAAAGTTCGATCACTCAACAGCGTATGGAAATATCTCAAAGAGGGAAAAGGTGAATTTTAGTTTAATAACTCTGGTTTGATTCGAAGGAACATTATGTACTGGAATCACATGAACATTAGTTCGCAACTAAATTCCAAAATTTCTCCTTAAACTATTTATAGCCTACTTTTGCTCCACTCCTCTATCACATCCTTTGTTTCCTCAGTCTTTGCTTTCGTTAGAATCAGTTTTTAAATTAACCCTAGCAACAATTATACCTTAGCCCCAGTTGGGCTCAAAATTGATTCAATATGGGTCCAATATGAACATGCTAACCCTAACAACAATTATACCTTGGCTCCATCAGTTGGGCTCAAAATTGACTCAATATGGATCCAATAGGAACATGCTAACCCTAACAACAATTATACCTTGACTGCTGTTGGGCTCAAAATTGACTCAATATGGATCCAATATGAACATTCTAACCCTAACAACAATTATACCTTGGCCCCAGTTGGGCTTAAAATTGATTCAATATAGGTTCAATATGAACATGCTAACCCTCACAACAATTATACCTTGGCTCCAGTTGGGCTCAAAATTGACTCAATATGGGTCCAATATGAACATTCTAACCCTAACAACAATTATACCTTGGCCCCAGTTGGGCTTAAAATTGACTCAATATGGGTTCAATATGAACATGCTCCGATGGACCAATATTGGAATGTCTAGATTTTTTAATACTGGTCCTATGCAGTATCACTATCGGCCTATATAGGCTGAATATATTGTCTGAATAATGATCATAAAATATCTGGTGAATCTGACAATTCTATAATCGGCCGATATTGGTTGTAAAGTGGCAGTAAAGTATCGGGTAAATAGGACAATTCTATATAGGGCCCATATCAGAAAAATATCGGCCCTTTGAACCCTTATTGGGCCAAGATTCGTGAATGTTGGTCCAATGAGGGCCCAAGTTATTTTGCTGCTAGGGATTCTTTGACAATAAGTAGCCATTTTGTTTTACTAAAATTTTTCTTCTAAAAATAACTTTTCACCTTTTTAAGTTTAAGTTAAATTTTTTTCTCAATAAATCTAATTTAGTAATTACATTTAATTTCTTTTTTCGTCCAAATTGTTTAAATTTTTACATCTAATAAGCCACGGCATATTCAAGAAATGTTTTTCAACTAATTCTAACAATTTAAAACAAAAAAGAAAAATGTTCGTAATAAAAAAAAAAACACGATAATTCAAATTAGGCGTTCCTAGTTGATGAAAATTGTTTCATTTCAAAGGACTCGTTCCCATTTTAAGTGATGATTTCATAGTTGAAGAAACAAACCTTAAAACAGGAATAAAAATATGTTACTGCTCTAAAATACAAACTAGTCTGCCTTCAAAACATATTTAGAGTTAAAATTTATTCGTCACAACGTGATATTGTATTATAGAATATTCCTTTATTTTTTTTTTAGCAGAGTGGATTATTATTATTATTATTTTTTTTTTAGATTTTATTCTCATTTTCTTAAGATAAAGATTTCTTCAAGGTTAGATTAGAGAAAAACATCCGTGTATGGAATATATCACTTAGTGATATTCAGCTGATTTTCACTTGTCGCTAAGTGACGGTATCAATGGCCTCTTAAACGTTTCATCGAAAAGTAATTTATCGAGACTATTGAGATTGCATTACAAACAGTGTGGAGTTAAAAATCTGAATTATTTTTGATCTAATGATTCGATTCAATTCTAACTTTTTAATCTTAATGGTTCTAGGAACTAACCATAAAATATGCTAATTAATTAGTGCATGGTCATATTTTAAAGTTACAGAATCAGAAAATAAAACTTTTTTTTCTGAATTAAAAATGTCTCTTTATTCGACAGACTTTCAAATAGGGATAGAATGATAAAATAATCAAAGAACACGCAATTTAATAAACAATTCAACAACATATTCTGATTATTTAAACAATCCAACACCATTTTCCATTCTGTTCCGTACCACTTACAAAATTTTTATAACTGAATGTTAATTTTGCCGCCAATCTTCAAGGAGAACCATTCGACTGATTTTCATTCGAGTAATTTCAAATTTTGGATTTTATTATTTAAAGTTACATGCCAGAAATGGGCACAATTAAAAAAAATCAAACCATTTGTTAATTATATTGTAAAATATAATAAATAATTATAAAAAATAATCTTACATGGAACTATCTTTTTGAGGGGATATGTTTAATAATTGTGTGTATTGCTTCGTTTCACAAGTTCCAGAGATATGGCCGATATTACCCAAATTATTGTTCCTCTCCCCGACTGCCCCCCTTGATATTTTAAGGGTAAAAAATCAGAATTCATCAGTCAAAAGATATGTTTATTCAGAGTACATGAACCATCATTCAAGTATGTTTGGTTTCGTAATTTAAAATATTATCTGCCCTAATCAATTAGGTTAGAATCATTAAAATTGAACTCAAGTAAGTGAAAATCCGATCATTAGATTTAAAGCTATTAAGATGTTTATTTGCAGGCCCTCTGTCCAATGCCGGAGTGGAATCGATTGTGAGATTGTCGGGAGCATCTAAGAATGATTCCAAAATGTTGTTTATGTTCTTCAACCTCGGAAGCATTAATGAAAAAATATTTACAGCAGTGTCGAATTTCGACAAAAACGTAAGCTTTTCTTTATGCATCCAGTATAAATATAGGAACTCCACATTTCTTTCGATTACTGTATGCATCATTTTCAAAGCACGAGTTTTAAAAAGGAAAACAAACTTAAAATTTGTTCAATAAGTAATATAGGGGAGAGTCGGGTAGTCCCGCCCAGCAGGTACCCCTGCCCACTGTCAATTTCATTTGTATAGAATATTTTTTCAAGTCAATGGGCCATCGGACATTAATTGTTATATTAAAAAAAAGATTATTTTCAAAGTTTCAAGTATTTATGCAGCTGTTAACATGGTAAACAATAGTTTTGAAAATATGTTGAATACAGTAGTCATGAAATTAAGAAAAATTGGTTGAATGTTTCGATTAAACTTCATTTTAATACTAAAAAAATAATTTTTTCTATACATACAGCATTAAAGTATGTAGTCTTAAGTTTAATTTGCACAAAGAAAGAAGTTTGTATGTAAAAAATTGTTCGAGTAATTACAAATTTACAAAAAAATTGGATTTCGGGTAGCCCCGCTCACATGAATGTCGGGTATCACCGCCCAATTTTATTTCGTCGATAAATGTACGGTTGCAAAGATTATTATTTTATTGCTTCAAATTTGAATGTTATATGCATTTTTAACAACAAATATTGTTGTTATTAAATGATTGTTATTAAATGATAGAATTCACTAAAAGTATATAAATATGTAATAAATAAAATAATTTTGTGATAAAAATGATAAATGAGGTTTATCTATTGTCAATACATTGGTCATTTTCATTTACACCTGAAAAAACAGTCAAAAAACATAATTTTTGTAACTGGGCGGGGCTACCCGACACATTTTGAAAAGAGCTGAAAAACATGTTTTTTTAAATTTCTATTTTTTTAAGTTAAACTATTTTTTTTTTGGTTTATTCTTTTTGCATTATTTAATTAGATGACAAAACAATGGAAACATACAAAAGTTTTGATTATTACTCAATATTATACAGAAATATAAGCAATGCTCCTTAAGTGAGCGGAGCTACCCGACTCTCCCCTATATTGAAAAAAAAATTTAAGTCAATTCCAACATAGGTCAACAATGAAAATTTTTATTTTAGTTACTTTTTATCAAATAATTAAAAATTTTTCTCCCATATAAAGTTGAAATTAATTAATTGAATTGAATAAATGAATTAATATTTAGAAAAAAAAACTGTATTAACATCCAGTGTCATCCAGTACAAATTTAAAAAAATGTATTTGTACTTGAGTGTATGAATAAAAAGTATTTTATTAATGATTGAAAATTTGAACAAGATAATAGGGAGAATGTGAACTAATAGTAGGAATTGAATTTTAAAAAAAATGAAACAAAAATATCGATAAATAACGTTGTTGATGGAGCCGTCAGAAACGTAGTATAGGTTGGCATAAGATAATAATTTGCTTAATTTTTTTTATCAACAAAAGGCTTCTTAAAGATATCCACAATTCTAATTATAATAGTGGGTTAGCTTGCAAAGGGACTGAGGGTGTGCGGTATAGGCCCTCGTTAAACTGTTCTACCATAAAGTGCCCGCCTTTACTCGCCGGTCGACCGGCTACCGAAGCAGGGCAGCCATCACCTCTAAAGAGGATAAAAATTAAGATGGCATCCTCGGGGATGTTTCCAATACCGTCGCCAATAGCCTATTGTGCAGCTCTATTGTGGCGTAAAACCAACAACAATAACAGCAAACTACTTGAAGTAGACAGTCAGTGATATTTTATTATGAAAGCATAAGTGGCATACAGTGAATTTCTTAAGTAAAAAAAAGTGTTTATTTACGTAAATTACAGCAAAAACTCGATATAACGAGCACAGTATATTACGAGAAGTCCTCTATTACGACAAATTTTCAAGTCATGTACATTCATTTACGTAACATTCATTACGTATTACAGTACGTTCATTTTAATATTAAAAGTGCGAAAATTGTTTGCTATCGTTTTCTTTTTACAACTTTAACCCCTAATTATTATAAAGCAATGTGTGTGACGACCGCTGGCTAATTTAGCTTCTTCCTAACTGCAGCTTCGGCTCTCCACTATTTTTAGAAATCAAGCCGGGCATTGTAAAAGACGATCTCGCCTCCTTATTTCCTTTCTTGACTATTAAAATCAATGACATGCAATCCAATCTGTATTCGTGATATGCATTTTAAATTAAAATAGTAAAGTTCAAAGTAAAGTGAATTCAAGGAAGTTAAGTTCAAAGTAAATGTTTCATTTTGGTTAAATATTGTTATTGCTATTTTAAATAATAGTTTTGTGCTTATAATGACATCTGCTAATATTGTTAAAAAGAGCTTTTAATGTAGTTCCCGCTTTTATGTGCCATCTTGTATATTAATTAATTTGAAAAATATAGATGCTAAAATTGCGTATGTAAAGCATAACGGAACACCCCTGCATATCTTTTCTTTTCAGTATTTTGAGGAAACTTTTCCTGATACTAAGAATGACTCGAAAGAAGGATTCGTAATTCTGACTTCCTGCTCACAGCCAATCAGCAAAGGACACGTTTCACTTTCGTCATCCCATCCCCTGGATCCTCCAATCATTGAGCCAAATTATCTTCAACAA
Source organism: Parasteatoda tepidariorum (assembly GCF_043381705.1). Lineage (NCBI taxonomy): Eukaryota > Metazoa > Arthropoda > Arachnida > Araneae > Theridiidae > Parasteatoda > Parasteatoda tepidariorum. The sequence continues at coordinate 88,354,923 of NC_092209.1, forward strand.
TCAGAAGATGTGAAATGTCTTAAAAGAGGTATATAATCAACTCACTTTTCATTATATTTTAACCATGGATTAAGAACTATATCCAATTAAAGCACTAAAACAAAACAAAATAAATATTATGAATGCTCAATTAATAATAAACATACATTGTTTTTTGACCATGAAGTCTTGCTTGCGTCTTCTTTCTCAGTTTTCCACCTCTACATTTTTTGTACGCAAGACGAAGAGTTATAAGAATAAAAGTTTAAAAAAATTTTTTGTTACTACGCATTGTTTTTTAATCATTTTTGTATTTCTTTTCAAGGGTCATTTATTTAAATAATGAGTAATATAAGGGAGCAGTTGGGAAAAAAGAGTTAAAATTGTTTGCAGTATGGATATAGTGAACTCCCAGTGAACCGAAATATCAGTCCCTTGGAGGTGCACTATTTCGGGGTTTGGCTGTATTTTCTTCTTTCTTTTGGTCGAAAAACAATTTCCTCATGGCAAACAATATTCAGGAAACAATTCATGAAAAATCATCAAAATTTCAGTTTCGTTCCGCAGACAATCTTGGCCCCAGTTGGGTTAAATGTGGGTTCTTTAAGAACCGAGGACAAATATATTGGGATGTCTAAATTTTTTTTTTAAAATATTGATCCTGGAACGTTTTTTAATATTGGTCAAAGATTCATTGCTTTCTGGGACCAATATTACAAAATACAGTCAACCCAATATTTACCCAAAGTTGTAAGCCTACAACTCTAACAGCAAAATAACTTGGCTCCTTTTTGGGCCAATATTCATGAATCTTGGCTCAATAAGGGTTCAAAAGGCCTTTTCCAATATTGGCCCCATATAGAATTGTCAGATGCATCCGATATTTTATATCCATAATTTAGCCACTATAGGTTCTATGTTAAACAATGTAAGCCTAGTTCAGAACCTAGTCCAGAAGACGAGTATTGGGAGAAATTTGCTTTGTGGAGCAATTTTTGATGGAACTAACCCTCATTTGCATTACATGGAGAGGAAAAACTCCCACGTTTAATTTTATGTCATAGTTAAATTTTTATTTATTGCATCATTAGGCGAAACTACTAGCAGCAGAATCGTAAACTTTCAAAAGAGCCGAAGAAATAATTTTAGCTATATTTGGATTAATTATACAAAGTTGCAATTTCTTATATACCCTCTGCAATATCTGGATTTTTTTTGCCACTCTATCAGTAATCCTTATCAAGGGAGCAAGCGAATTGCTCAAGATTCGGGGATTGTCTCCCCACAGCGTGCTGGGGAGCTTAACCTCTGGTTTATTTTTATTTTATAACCGTCGTTGAACAGGCGACCCAGTTTTTTGGGTTTACAACTAATGATCAACTCCGTGGCTTTGACATTTTGAACCCAATCTAGAAGACAAGGAAACTCCCGGATTAAGTATTGGGAGAAATTTGCTTTCACGGAGGACTTTTTTTTATGGAACTAACCCGCATTTGCGTTACATGAAGAGGCAAACCACGAGCACCTCTCATAGTTAGCCTTACGGCAAGGGGACTCTAACCCATGATCCGTCTACCACTGAGGATATATTTACGTCGACATTGTGGTCGGTGCAAGTTGGGTGAGGGATTCGTATCGACCAACCATCGCTGGAATTCGAACCCGGTTAACTTAATTGGAAGGCGAACGCTCTATCCCCTGAGCCAACACGGCTCAGTTTAAGGATATTGATATGCTTATTACATTTCGGATATCCATGACATCACACTAATAAATAAAGAGAAGCCTTGAGATGCACTAATAAATAAAAGGGATAGAGCCTTCGCTGTCCAATTAGGTAAACCGAGTTCAAATCCCAGCAATAGCTGGTCGATGCGAAATCCACATCTGGCTTGTGCTGACGTTAAATATCCTCAGTGGTAGACGGATCATGAGTTAGAGTCCTCTTGCCTTCAGACTAAGCATGGGAGGGCTTCGTGGTTTTTCTCTCAATGTAACGCTGTGATGCTGGTTAGTTCCATCGAAAAGTCCTCCACGAGGGCAAATTTCTCCCAATCCTTGATCCAGGAGTGTCTTCTGGACTAGGTTCAAAATTACAAGGCTACGGAGTTGAGCGTTAGTATTCGTAAGTCCAAAACTGGGTCGGTTGTTCAACGGTGGTAATAGAATGACACAAGTAGCTTACGTATAAATTGTTTTACAAAAAATACGGTGCGTATAAACACATAAAATCTTACACCCTTGTCAAAAAAAATCAAATATTTTGCAGCAATCAAAATGGCGGCTAAACTTGGTTCGACGAAACCCTTGCGAGATTTAGGATCCAGACTTCATCTTCCTGGTTATCACTCTTGTTCAGAGTACAAACAGAGCCTTGACGATGAGGGTTACTTAGAGTGCTGGATCAGAATATCAGCCATAACAGCCTACCATCCAGTGGGGACATGTGCTATGGGAGATCACTCCATGTCTGTAGTAGACTCCACATTAAGGTAATATACCTCTTATAAATGAAATTTATTATGTGAAAACACAAACAACTGGCCGTAACCTCACTAGTAAACCTCCTCTTAGAAATAAGTAAAAAAGATTCCGAGTATAAGTATAGTTTGTCTAAGCTAAGAACTGCTCCCGTCACAAAGTCTGAGGCCGTCTGGTGCTATGGAAACAAGAATGGCGCATTTTAGGGAGGGTAGCTTCGCTCTAGGGCTAACACAATAGACCGAAGAAAGAGATTCCCTCTCTTTCGTTCCTAAACCACTCCAAAACAGTGACTCCGCACCTTTACTTGAAATAGTCATACCTCGTTACCATAGACACCGCCACAGGTCCAGACGAATGTTTGGGAGAGTTCTTATTTTAGACAAACTATAGGTAGGTACTTTATTTACGTCGCACTAGAGCAGCGATGGTCTGGGAAATATCCCTGAGGATGATCTGATGACATCCTCTGCAGAAGGGATGGTTCTCCTGCTTTGGTAGTTCAACGACCTGCCCTCGAAGTCGACCGCTAAACGATAGAAAAGGTGCACTCTCGTTCCCTAAGGAGGCTAATCAAAGTGGTCACCCGCCCGCTTACTGACAGCAGCTAGTGATGCTTGACTTCGTTGTTCTATTGGGACCTGAGTGAGATCGTCATAGAGAAGATCCTCCCATCTTTTTCAACTGATTTTCATGGGTCGCTTATTTGTAATTAGTTAGTTATTGTGTTTTATTGGTCGCCTCTTAAAAGTAATTTATCGAGACTATTGAGATTGCATTACAAGCACGTCCTACAGTGGACTGATCGTTGAGACACCGAAGTCAGACATCACTGATTGCGGTCTGTGTGCGGGTGGGTGACCACTTTGATCAGCTTGCAGTATCGGTGCTCGTTGAACTGTTCTACCGTAAAGTACTCGACATCGCTCGCAGGTCGTCGGGCAACCGAAGCAGAGGAAACATTTCCTCTGTAACGGATCAAAATTGCGGTGGCGTGAATTCGGATCTACCTGAGGGATGTTTCCCTGACCGTCACCAATAACCCATTGGGCAGCTCTAATAAAGTACCGACCTATCTATTCTGGGTGATGTACTTGATGAAAAGCGTTTCCAAATTAACGCTTTTCAACTGTTTTCTGTCTAGCAATCCAACAGCTTTCTCACTTATGATTTTGTTTTCCTAAATATTAACCCTTTTTGTTCATTTCCTTTTCAGGGTTCATAATGTAGAGAACCTGAGGGTAGTGGATGCTTCAGTGCTCCCTCGTCACATTTCGGGAAACCCTAACGCTGCCGTCACGATGATTGCCGAGAGAGCCATCGATTTCATCGTCCACAATTGATATTTTTTTACTCTAACTGAATTAATTCTTCTCGCATTTTAACTTTTCCTAATCATTATTTCACTAAGTTCAAATAAAATAATTTGTGATTATTTATTAGAAAAAAAAATGCATCTGAATTTAAACGTAATTAAAAGTCACTGGCCATATTATTAGACGAGCTGTAAAATTCTATGTAAAATCTTAATTATCACGTGATACTATATACAGATTTATTTTTTTTACGCTGCTGAAACCGGTTTGAACTCGTTTATGTTCGTGTATTAATTGGTTAACATTGTAATACAATAAGTTGAAAATAAATACAAATAAGAAGTGTTAAAAAAATCCCCTCTATAAAAACCCATTGCATGCATGTGTAAATATAAAAGTATTGCATAGAAACTCGTGCAAAAGCATGCAATTATTAAAGCACTACAGTGCGTCTAATAATTTGGTCTAATTATTATCATATACTAGTATAATACCTGATATAATAAATATTCTATGTTTATATAATATATCGTCTAATTTACATTATATATTGTCTAATTTAACCAATTGATACACGAACATAAGCAGGTGCAAACCGGTTTCAGTCGCATAAATACGATAAAGCTGTATGGTATCACCTGATATTATAGAATTTACATAGAATCTTATAGTGCGTCTAACAAATTGGCAAGGCACTGTATAATTCGAATTTTTTAAACTGATTTCTGTATCATAAATGTGTTCATTTGGTGCGATCTCCCAATTAAGTTGACAAGAAACGACTCTTGCTATTATGTAATGATTTTTTGTATGCATTAAAATTTTTTTAATGTGTTTCTGTATCCATTTCTATTCATAATCAGGTTGTGTTTCACTAATACACTCTACAAACATTCATTCAAAGTGATTTTTAAAGAGGAAAAACATGTAGTGCAGCATTTAAAGAGTGTAATGCAAAGGTTCATTTTATTATTTTTTTCTTCATCCTGTTCAAATTTTCAATGGTTCATAAAGTACTTTTCATTCATCCATTCAAGATCAAATACATTTTTTTAAACTTCTAGTGGATGACATTTGATGTTCAGACAGTTTTCTTTAAAATATTAATTCATTCATTAAATGTAATTAATCAATTTTAGATTTATATGGGTGAAAAAGTTGCAATTATTTAATAAAAATTAACTGTCAAGTAACTGTATTTAATAAAAGTAAGTTTGTTGGTCAAAGTAGGAATTTGAAAAAAATTATCTTACTTGTTTGACAGTTACAAAGAAAGTTTGTTTTTCCTAGCTAAAACCCTGATTTTTAAAAAATAACTTTTTTTATTTTTTAAAAAAGCTAGTTCTTTGTTGGAAAATTATTGAAATCTTAAATTATCTTTGTATATTCTATGTTCTAATATGCAAATACTTTATCAAACAAAAATTTTAAGTTAAAACATTTTTTTTACTGATGATGTTGAGACCTGTAAGATGTTCTATTGCAGGGGTGGCGAACCTTTATACACCAACGTGCCATTTTTTCCAAAAAATTGTTTAATGAGGTCATAGACGTGCCGTCAAATAATTTTGCCTTCGTGATTATTGGGAAAATAATAATACTAAATACTATCAACTCAAAACTCTTTAATTACATTGAGAAAAAAAATATTTTGCAATGTCTCAGTTATACGCGTAATTCAACTTAAAGTAACATCAGTGTGACTTCTGTTGTTGCAGATTAGATGACAAATAACTTATATTAGGTTGTAAGATGTTAGTTTAAGCAGGACGGTTTTTTTTTTGTTAGTTATTTATTGTTAGCTTGTTTTTTATGGTTATTAATTGTCTTTTTAGCATTAATTGTAAATTTTTATCATTAATAATTGTTTATTATTTTGCGTGTTTTTTGTGAATTTTAATTTAATTGTTACATATGCTTCATAGTGTAATAACAAATGTGATCGGTGGCGTGCCCAAAATATTTTGTCGGGTGCCATAAATGGCACGCGTGCCATTGGTTCGCCATCCCTGTTCTATTGTATTTTCACTGCATTCTTTCCCACTGTGTTCATTAAAGATGAAGGAAGAAAGATGATGAAAAGAGGGATCTTTAAAGTGGAACGGAATCGTGAAAGAAATTTTTACATTAAAAGAAATGTCAACATCAAATTTAATATGTGATATTGAAAAAGAAATGAAGGGATAAAAATTGTTTCAATAAAATGTTATTTGTGAAAGGTTGCTTAAAAATCTGGAATAATTCAGAACAGCATTGCGTAAAACACAGATAATCATTAACCACTTCCTTTGCCAGTTATTTAGAAAAAACAATGCAAAAAATTTATATATTCTTTTTAATTTCATGAATAAATACAAGGAAATAAAATAAAACATAATACACAAGTTTTAAGTTGAAATTTGAATTTTTTAATGTGTGAGAAATCTTTAATTTGAAATCAGTATACTATCCCGAGTTATTTCGGGCAAATGAAAAAAGTTTAATATTAGTCTTATACATATTAGCATTTTCGGGATTTTTATTAATTTGCATTATTTTCCTTCTTCTTTTTTCGGAATTTTTTTTCCTGATTTTTTTATTATTATTTTTATTATNATTTTATTTATTTACTTTATTATTAAATCATCCACTTTTCATTTCTGTATACACTACCGGTCAAAAGTTTGCGAGAATTTTGAAATCTGCAAAGAAAAGGTCTAAATTCAAATGTTCATAGAACTGCGAAAAATCATTCAAATGGCATGAAAATTTGATATGTTCTAAAGTGAACCCTCTACTGTTAGTTACATATGATCAAATTGCAATACTTTGTTTTTGCGAACTGAATCCAGCTTTTCATCACGGATTGTTTTTATGGTGAAAAAAGTTGCTAAGTTTGAACACTTGCCAAACTTGCAAAACATATTTTTTGTACTTTCTGTTAATAGAAAATAGTTATTTGAACAGTTCTATGTATGCCCTCAAAATTTCAAATCGATTCGAATGAAGTTATAGAATTTTGAAAAACGTGAGTACTTTTCTCGATTTCGAAGTTTTATTTACTGCGCATAAGCTTCAAGTACATAGAACTCATAAAATAAGTAAAAAAAAAAAAAAATAGAGAAAACAAGGAAAAAGGTATAAAGATTTTTTTAAGGAAAAACAAATCATTAAAAAAATTTTTTGAAAAAAATATTTTCAAATTTAAAAATTGTAAAATTAAAAAAAATATATTATTTATAAATTTTAAAGTTATAAAATTTAAAAGAAAATAGGGAAGTAAAATGAAATAACGAAAAGATATAATTTCTTCATCAGCTCACACGATCATAACCGAAAAAACAGTGCTTTCTAATATTGTACTAGTACAGCCAAAGCAAAAAATTTAAAATAAAAATAAATAATGCAACATTAAACAATCAAGCAAAAATAAGAAAGATTCAAGAAAAACAAAACTCAAATTGTAATATATAAAGCGAGTAGCGAATTCAAATAATACACACACACACACTCTCTCTTTCCAACCTATGGTTCCTCCGGGATGTTTCCTAGACCGTCGCCAATAGCCCATTGTGCAGCTCTAGTGCGACGTAAATTAACAACAACAACAATCCAACCTATGGTTATAGAAATCTCAATTTTACTTTTATTGGTCGAATTTTTCTATCGTATTAGCCACTTCCCTTACCAAGGCCGGGATAGCCTGGTCGGTAGGGAGCTGGACCTATGTTCGTGGGTTGGAACCCCGCCGGCCAAAGACTCCTCGTGTAGTAAAGTGACTGATGCACGTTAAATCTGTCAAGTCTCAAAAGTCCTCCTTGTGCCCATAACAAATCAAAACCTTCGGGGGTACTGGATTGGAGATCGATCGTTCTCTTATTCAGGTCAAAATTACGATCTGTGGATGAATGAAATGGTCCGCCCTATAAATGGGTATGCCGTATGGTGTGGCCGAAGTCGAATTCTTGGCCATAGATGGCGCCACTGGAAAACAAGAACAATCGCACCCCGTCTGCCTAAGCAGGCATACGTCAACAACAACAACTTTCCTTACCAATTATTTTGAAGAAAAAAATCAACATATTTTTTTATTTTTTTAATAAATAGAAGGAACTAAAACAGAACATAATGCACAAGTTCTAAGTTGAGATTTGATTTTTTTTATGCATAAGAAGCATTTAATTTAAATTCAGTTTACTATCCCGGGTTATCTAGGGCAAATGATAAAATTTAAATATTAGTCTTCGTAGGATAGTTCTTAAAACAAGGGACGAGGTAAAATGATTCTTTTCAAACGTCAGTGAAGGAATACGGCATTTTTTTTTTACTCTTATTGCTATGTAAATTCAGCAACCATCGTATATACAATTGCAGAAAACACGTGTGCAGTCCAACATCAAAACTTCCAAATAAAACTTGGCAAACTTTCAATCACAGCAGATTATGTTTTTGCTTCCGAGTGAGTAAAATTGTGATGAAACAAAATGTATTGACAAATTCTGCTAAGCCCGAGTTTTCTCGGGATGATAAGTATCTGCAATATACCCGAGTTAACTCGGGATATTCAGGGAAGCGGTTAAGACACGGTTTTGTTAAACACTGCTTTTGATCTGGAATTTGTTATGACGTCGTTTGAATTTTCAGAAACACTTACAGTGGGTGAATCCTTTTCTGTTGCTTTTGCAAACAAAACCTGCCTGGATGAAATCACACTGTTTTTTTTACAGTAGAATCTTACAGTGCGTCTAATAATTTCGCCAGGGACTGTAATCAGTAATTTTCGTTAATTACAAAAATCTGGAGTGAATATAGAAAAGAATAATAATAATAGTAACTGGAAAATAGAAAAGATAAGACAAAAAAACTGTTTTATTTGGTCAAAGTATGGTGGATTGTGTTTGTTATGGTGGAGTGTGTCCCCAAAAAAACTCTGATGTTCTTCATAATTTTTTCAGTCGACTTACAGCGTGTAATCTCTATAATCACATTATTTTGTAATCTCAGTCTTTCACCGAAGCAGTTTTGTAGAATTGTTAGTTAATGGGATTCCAATATTTTATTTATGAGTCACTCTAAAGGGAATCTTCAATTAATTTTAATGAAAATCCGCCCCTTTCCTTAATTACAAAACTGTTTACATTTAGGCTTTACTGCTTAATCCTTCCTTTCTAAATTCTTACTCCTTAATTCTTCGTTTTTACGATTAGAAATCCAAATCCGTTCAAAACAGGTATCTTTATTCAGATATAAAGTATGTTTTGGGGTCTGATTTCTGAATTTAAAATATCGTCTCCACTAATTATTTAGCAAAGGTCACCTCCTCGAACCAATAACATTGAGTCCAGTACGTAAAAATCAAATCATTAGTTCACAAGTTATTCAGAGTGAGTTGTGTTTTGTCGCGCACTGTACACTCCTCAGAAATCCCACAAAAACTGTACATGAGGATGGAAATTTTAACTTCCTTAAGTGAAATTTCCTTCCTTGAAATTTTGTATTTTAGGTGTACGATTTTTTTATAAAACTATTCCTTATTTAAATGAAAAACATTTTTTATCATTAACTTGATTATTTTAATTTATTAAGTGGCACTATATCAGTGTGAAAAACTGCACTAAAAATCGTTATCATGGTTATCGTATTCATGGTCTGGTTTAGCTGAACAAATAATTCTGCAAATCTCTAAATTTATATANAATATATATATATATATATATTCTGTCCACACAAAAGTATACTCTAATCTTCATTTCAAAAAGTAAGCACATAATTAATGTATTTCTAACTATCGTCGAATCTGCAACCGAGAGTTATATTTTTATCACCATAGTTTTGATACTGTTTATTCAAAAATAGTTTATTAAGATGCTTTGAATTGAATACTTGCACTTCAAGAAGAAGACCTCTCATACCCACACATGTGACCTATGACGTCAGCACCAGCTATTCTTTATCAGCAAAATGGCGTATTATAGGTGAGCTAAGTTTCTTTACATAAGTTAGAATGTTAATTAACGGGAAGTTAATTAAATATAGAGCTGCATCACACATCCAATTAGTTGAAATATAATTCTTGCTCGTCTACTTCTTTTACTGTACTTAGATTTATTATTTGTTTATGTATTTTATTGTAAGCAATTTTTGTTTTGTGTACCTAGGAAACTTCAACGCATAATTTAGTTTATTTATGGCTTCGTGCCTGTCTTTGTGTTAAGTCTCTGTATAAATATATACTAAAAAGATTGAAATCTTTAGAAATAAGGAAAAAAAATTAGCAATTAAATATACACGTAAAATTGCATTATTTTATAGCAATTTTCATTTTTTTTTTTAAATAAGTATAATATATGGGGCAGATTTTTTCTCTTTTTACTTAAATAAAAAATGGGAAAATCATAGAAACTCTTATATTCACATATTTATAAAGTTAGCATGAAATTGTAGATTCTGAATTTGAAATTAAACAAAATTTAACACAATAAATTTCTTTAAGATTCAAAATTTTAAATCATTTTAATAATAATTATTTCCAATTTCTTATATATGTATTTTCAGACTTTTAGAGCCACATTTATTCAATTTATAAATTTCTTTTTCCGGACGGGGAATAGCACAAAATGATTATGAAGGATCTCGGAAAGAAATTAATGAAAACCCCCTTAAGTATCTACAAAAAACAGAGAAAGAGAGAAAGCGAGGAAGAAAAAGGTAAAAGAGCAGCAGCAGCAACTAAGAAGAAAAAACAATTTCGGAGACAAAATCTGAATGCGAGGCAAAGAAAAGCATTATTATTAAATTTTGATTTTATTACTGTATCATTTGGTTAATATGTTAATTTAAATAAATCTGCTTTCTGAATATTTGTGTTACGCGAACAACGAAAACTCTGAATATTTACTACCCAAGCAATAAAGTAGTTTAATTTTTTTTTAAAAATACTTATTTAAACATAAGTGTCAAACATAAGTAAGCACAGTTGTTATAATTTCCAGAATTTTGAGTTTTTAATGAGGCCAGCTAATAGCCCATTGTGCAGCCCTAGTGCGACGTAAATAAAGTACTTGCTTACCTTTTCTGAATGAAGTTTCGATTAGTAGTAAAATCCAGATGTTAACGTTTTTATCACGGCAAAATATAAGACCATGTCTAGTTCTTAAGTTAAAGGCTTTTGTGGTATTCCCTTGCTAAATGATAAACTTTTCGACTGGTAACTTTATTTTAGACCACCATTGCTGTTGTTGTTGTTTTTAATCTCGATTTAAAATTTCTCTGTTTTCAAAATGCTGATGTTATTCACTGACTCTCGTAGAAGGAACCCAGGACTTTTTCTGTTACTGATTTAGTTTTTTGATTCTCGGACACCCTAATTATTCTATGAGTTTGAGAGGGGGCAGCCCTGGCTGAGTAGTCTCGCCATTCCGGCAAGCCCTCCACAGCGTGGGCGCAGCGGGTTCGAATTCCGAAACAATCCTGGATGCACCTTGTGATGTCTGTCTCTTACTTGAACTATCTTCTCAACAAATCGACAAAAGCCTATAAGTCGTACTTCCTGAAGAGTATACAGGTACATTTATTTACATTGCACTTCAGTTGTACAATGGGCTACTGGCGACGGTGTGGGAAACATCTCTGAGGATCTCCGAAAACAAAATTGCTGGGACCATTGAATTATATCTCTAATTTTCCTTCCCACGAAGATTGATAGCTATGTATTACGTTTCATTCTGTTCGTAAAATACAGTTTTTTGGTTTAAATTATTTTCTTTTCAAAAATAAAAGTTTTTTAAAAACAAAAACAATAATGAAAAATTATTAATAAAAAACAAAACCTAATGCATTTTTAATTTTTTTAATTTAATTAGATGGAATATTTTTTAAAAAAAACTTTAATTTAAAACTTAAATTCAAAATTTGTACTTTTTTAAAATTAAAAATTTAGGTTAAATAATTCAGTTAAGAAAATCTGTAACATGAAATTAAAATTGAAGTTTTAAATAAACGAGATATTTTAATTAAAATATAAAAATAATTTAATTTCTGTTCATTTTTTTCATTTAATTTTTTTTAAAAGCTTATGTTAGGAAATAATAATTTATAAAATGAATAAAACATATTAAATAGTTGTTAAACTTTTGGGAAAACAGAATTAGAGATAAAATTTAATCGTCCCATTTGGATTCCTGGTAAAAGGTCGACAGTCTTACCGTTACCACGAGTACTTAGCCACGAAAACTTATTAGCTGGAGAGTTTTTGATAGTTTAAAAGTAAATGAACTAAAACTTTAATGGAGCATATTTTACCCAAGACACAGATCTGATTGCTAATTTGTTTCCTATTCTAGATTTTCAACCATGAACGTTGGTCGGGAGAGCCAGGTTGGCAGGGNTACTAACTCAAATCATTGTTGATCTTATAGGATGCCGGACGATCCTTATATGGGGCTTCACCTTCCCCCTCCCCAGTAATTTAAATTTTAAACTGAAAACAATTAAAACTTAATGAAAAAAAAACTTTAAAATATGGCAAACAAATTAAAACATGTAATATTAATAAGTTGATGGTGAGTAATATTTCAGAAGCAAAAACCATTGCAACCAATTGCCCAATTAACTTCAATACTGTCAACTGACAAAATATTTTAGTTTCAATCAGACAAAAAGCAAATTATATAATAAAAACATATGTAACTGAAATTCGACAAATTAAATTAAGCAATTTAATTTTTTTGTCATATTGAATATTAATAAAAAAAACAAATGTAAAATGAAATAATTATGCTATCAATCATCAATAAACAATTTTGTCTGAATTGTTATTAAAAAATTTGGTGAAAACAATAAAATTAAAAATTATTTACAATAGATCTCTGAATATTCCCAAAATCTAGCTTTTAACATTTTTCATTAATTTTTCTTTTTGCATCATTTTGTGTACGAATGATTTGCACTTTTACGTATTATTTAAGATATATCTCAAACAAATCTGAACTGTTAATTAACATTTCTGGTTGAACAATTTTTTGAAAGTAAGTAAAAAACAATTAAAAGTAAGTAAAAGATATTCACGGCGATCCGTTTTATGTAACAAAGATATGAGTATTTTAAAGTAAACTCTTATCAATATATTTCACACATTCGATACAAATAAAAATCGCAACAAGCTTTAGCTGGTAAGTTTAGTTGTAACATTTCTGCAGGCAGCATTATTAAAAAATATTACTTTTTTACACACATGGTTTCTGAATTTTGAACTGTTTTGTGCCTTACTAACCAGAAGTCTTCTGTGATTGGTTATGTGTTATCATTCCACTCTCTTCTTATATTATATATACATATATATATTCTGTCCACACAAAAGTATACATTAATCTTCATTTCAAAAAGTAAGCATAATTAATGTACTTCCTACTATCGTCAAATCTGCAGCCGAGAGTTATATTTTTATCACCATAGAAAAATTTCTTATAGTTTGAGTTTTGATACTTTTTATTCAAAAATAGTTTATTAAGATGCTTTGAATTGAATACTTGCACTTCGAGAAGAAGACCTCTCATACCCACACATGTGACCTATCACACATCCAATTAGTTGAAATATAATTCTTTCTCGTCTTCCTCTTTTACTGTACTTGGATTTATTATTTGTTCATGTATTTTATTGCAACCGATTTTTGTTTTGTGTACCTGGCAACTTCTACGCATAGTTTATTTAGTTTGTTTATGGCTTCGTGCCTGTCTTTGTGTTAAGTCTCTGTATAAATATATGGTATTGGTCCTCGTTAAACTGTTCTACCGTGAAGTGCTCGACTTCGCGTGCAGGTCGTCGGGCTACCGAAGCGGGGGTGCCATCCCCTCTGCAGAGGATCAAAATTGTGATGGCATGTCTTCGGATCATCCTCAGGGATGTTTCCCAGACCGTCGCCAATAGCCCATTCTGCAGCTCTAGTACGACGTAAATGAACTACAACAACAACAACTGTATAAATATATAGTGAAAAGATTGAAATCTTTAGAAATTAAGGAGAAAAAAAACAATTTTTTAGCAATTAAATATCCACGTAAAATTGCGTTATTTTATAGCAATTTTCATTTTTTTAAAAATAAATATAATATATGGGGCAGATTTTTCCTCTTTTTACTTAAATAAAAAATGGGAAAATCGTAGAAACTCTTATATTCACATATTTATTAAGTTAGCATGAAATTGTAGATTCTGAATTTGAAATTAAGCAAAATTTAACACAATCAGTTTTTTTAAGATTCAAAATTTTAAATCATTTTAATAATAATTATTTCCAATTTGTTATCTATCTATTTTCGGACCTTTAGAGCCATTTTTTATCGATTTATACATTTCTTTTTCCGGAAGGGGAATAGCACAAAATGATCACGAAAGATCTCGGAAGGAAATTTAAGAAAACCCCCTTAAGTATACAGACTATCTACAAAAAACAGAGAAAAAGAGACAAAGCGAGGAAGAAAAAGGTAAAAGAGTAGCAGCAACTAAGAAGAAAAAAACAATTTCAGAGACGAAATCTGAATGCGAGGCAAAGAAAAGCATTATTATTACATTTTTATATTATTACTGTATCATTTGTTAATATGTTAATTTAAATAAATCTGCTTTCTAAATATTTCTGTTACGCGAACAACGAAAACTCTGAATATTTACTACTCAAGCAAGAATGTAGTTTAATTTTTTTAAAAAAAATACTTATTTAAACATAAGTGTCAAACATAAGTAAGCACAGTTGTTATAATTCCCGGAATTTTGAGTTTTTAATGAGGCAAGCTAATAGCCCATTGTGCAGCCCTAGTGCGACGTAAATAAAGTATTTGCCTACCTTTTCTGAATGAAGTTTCGATTCGTAGTAAAATCCAGATGTTAACGATTTTATCACGGCAAAATATAAGACCATGTCTAGTTCTTAAGTTAAAAGCTTTTGTGGCATTCCCTTGCTAAATGATAAACTTTTCGACTGGTAACTTCATTAGTTATCATTAGACCACCATTGCTGTTGTGGGTTTTTTTTAATCTCGATTTTAAATTTCTCTGCTTTCAAAACGCCGATGTTATTCACTGACTCTTGTAGAAAGAACCCATGACTTTTTTCTGTTACTGATCTAGTTTTTTAATTCTCAGCCACCCTAACAATTGCAGCGAGGTATATCGATACCTATTATTCTATGGACTTGAGAGGGGGCAGTTCTGGCTGAGTAGTCTCGCCATTCTGGCAAGTTCTCTACAGATTGGGCATAGCGGGATCGAATTCCGAAACAATCCTGGATGCGTCTTTGTGATGTCTTTCTCTTACTTGAACTATCTGCTCTACAAATTGACGAAAGCTTATAAGTCGTACTTCCTGAAGAGCATACAGGTACATTTATTTACATTGCACTACAGTTGTACAATGGGCTATTGGCGACGGTGTAGGAAACATCTCTGAGGATGATCCGGAGAATGCCCCTCACCGAACTCATGACCGCTCGGACATGGGTCCAATGTCCTACCATCCAAGCTATTCCGGCCTCCTGAAGAGCATACAAGCCAGAATATAACAATAAATAAATACATGCCTGTGTTCTCAATTATTTGCCATTAAGTTATATTGCACTAGACATCAGATTAAAAAAAATATATATGTATATACACAGAGGGGAATCCAACGCCTTCACACTTCGAAATGTTTAGCAGATTGACACTATTTTGTTGCCATAAAGACCCCAATTATTTATTCATCTGTAAGTGTATATGTGCTTGATGCAAAGTCATATGTCTTGTGATCAGAAAATACTAAATAAGTAAGTACAGCCCAAAGATATATCTAGCTTACGGCAAACAACAAACATTCACAACGTTTGGCGGAATTGTTCACAGCGTTATCAGAATGTAGGTAGGTACTTTATTTACGTCGCACTAGAGCTGCACAATGAGCTATTGGCGACGGTCTGATAAAGCATCCCTGAAGATCATCCGAAGACGTGCCTTCGTAATTTTGATCCTCTGCAGAGGGGATGGCTCCCCTGCTTTGGTAGGCTGACGAACTGCGAGCGAAGTTGAGCACTTTACAGTAGAACAGTTTTAGGAGGACCGATACCGTGCATCCTCGATCCTTTCGCAAACTGATCAAAGTGGTCACCCACCCGCTTACTGACCGCAGCCAGTGATGATTGACTTTGGTGGTTTACTGGAAGCCGTGTCTTTACGATCAGGCCACTGCGGGATTACTAAATAAGGAAGTAGAGCTCAAAGATATAAAAGGACAATACCTAAACACATAAAATTTCGCTAATTAAACAAAAACAAGTAGCCGCAAGTGGTCTCACACAAATTTTTTAAAAACCTATATAAAAGCGCACGCAATCACTTTTTCTTCGCCCACGAGTGTTGCAATTATTGAATAATATGCCTTTCCTATAGAAGTTTGTGGGCCCTAAAAATTATCAAGTTTTATCGTATAAGGTAAGTTTACTATCATTACAAGTTACATCTAGTATTTTCGTTTTAAATTAGCAGGTCAAGTTTTCAAAATTTCTACTGAACTATATATTTATAAATTGGTTTTGAAGTTTAATATATTTCAGTTTACTCTTTTAGGCGTTAAACGAGTATAAAATGAGTACTTTAATCACAATAAAGTGTTGCACTTGTTCTTTTTCAGCTATTTTGACTTTATTTTCATAAAATAAATTAACCTAATTTTTTTACTACACGCTAAATAACTTATCTTAATATTATCCTTATAATCCTTATATGTACATCATATACAGAATTTAATTCGAAGAAATTAGCGGTACTTGATTTTAGATTCGAGAAAAAGCATTTAAAATATGATATCTGTTTACAAAAATTTATGTTTAAAATATGTCAAGTATTCATAACATTCTGTAATTTATACCAAAAAAATTGCCTAAATTCGAAAAAGAAAAATACACTTATTTCTTATTTTCAAGCTCTTGCCTTTTATATAGACTGGTTAAAGTATTTATTTTGAAAAACAATTTTTTGAAAAACTGTTTAAAATTAATTTTCGACACCTAGGTTTTTACTTTTTTAAAAAACCTGATTTTTTTTTCTTAAAATTGATCCTAATTAATATTTTATAATACTTAATGAATTACTTTTTGCAATATTTTTACAATACTATTTTGTATTTACTTTCTCTTTGCTTTTTACTTTATGAAAACAAATTAACGTATTTTTAAAAATTTACCTTCGCTTTCTCGCATCTGCTGTAACAGTAGTTAGAAAATAAGTTTTCTAAATCTAATTTTTAGTCAGTGACCAGCAACAATTAGTACCATATGTAGCACATACGAACTTGCAAAACTTAAGGCATCTTCGGAAGCAAACGTCTATCCAGGAAAGTATCCAGGTTTTTCTTTATTAAAGAAAATACAGGAATTTTTAAATTATTTTAATAACTTCTTAAAACCCAGCCTTCAATATAGTTTACAACTTTTTAATGCAATTTTATTACGGAAAATATTCCAAGAACTTTTTTTTTCTTTATGATTTTATGAAGCAATCGTTTATGTAAAAATATATTAGAATTTACAGTTGTTGGTAGAAAATTTTGTTACCTTTAGTACAATTTTAGGACGCATATTATTAGTCAAGTTGAGTTCGTTTCGAGACTAGAATGTGAAGAAATACACTATACAAATATCCTAAAATTTCCAAAACGCGCTAAAAATTTGAGATTTATTTTTAATTTTAATGCACTTATGAGTTTATTTACCTCTAAACTTCATATTTCTAACTAAAAATCTAATTTGTCATTACTTTTTATCTCTGTTCTCGGGTTGTTTATTTTGCGTTATGTGTCGTTTAAATTCAAGTAATTAGTCTTACTAAAACAATAACGTTATGGGGACATTTCACGTCAATCTATTTACATATTGCTCAAATTATCTAGAAAAAACAATTTTTGAAGTTCAGGTTTTTGGCAATAATTCTCGTGGAATTGATAGAGCGAGGTCAACAAGTGAGTTTTGACAAAAAAAAAAAAAACTCCTTCGAAGATTATAATCTGAACAAATTTGTATTTATTTTTCTAATACTCTACTGAAAATTCTGATTTTTCTTTTCATACAAATTTACGTAGTTTTAGACTATTTATAACTCCATTCTGGGCAGTTCAAAATACTGCTCTCCTTTTATGATTTAAGTATCTGTAATTTTAGTTTTTTTAAAAGTAACGAAGCTATATCTTAATGATATTTCTTTCAGATCACATGTCAATGATTACTGGAGTTTTGTTGGAAATAGAATTTAACTGGAGATGCGACTACAATAAGGAGGGTGAAAACTGTGTTTGTAAGGAGAAATTCGTCTGGCAAGGAGACTACAATAATAAAAGAAAGAAACTCTTGCTGGAGCTGTAAAAGTACATGAAGAAAACAAAGGTAAGCATTTTTTCTCCTTAACTTACATTGTTTTAACCCTTACCAGTGTAATATTCTAAAGCTATTTTTGCTAGTTTGTAAAATTAGATTTGTCACTGTAATACTTTGAAAATCTTGATTTCAAATGAAATGTAGGAGTATATTAATTTACGCTAAATTGTTTAATGTAAAAGAAATATATATAAATAAGAGAGTCAATAATCAGAGTAAAAATGTTGTTTGAAATCATCTTAGAGGTTTTAGTTTATTTTTAACACTTTTAAACTTAACACACAGAGTACCGAATATTGAAAGCTTAATTGCAATTTTTTTAAAACTTAATCTCTTGTAAAATTTTCTTTCTTGATACTCAAAATGCAATGCCGCTGTATTCTATCGTGAATATTAAGATAGTCTCCTTAATGTTAGGAAAGTGCGGTAGTTAAATTTGCTTCAATTGCAGAAAGTTCACTTCATTCATCTGAGACTTGTAAAATATAAGTGAAATTTTTTCCTTCACGCAGAATTTCCAAGACTTCCCAAATTATTTTTGAAATTCTAAAATTTTACGAAACTGGTTAATCATAGATGCATACTATTTTAAAGTAAACAAATAAATTTAAGTTTATTTTCAAGCTCAAAAGGTATGTATTATGCATATGAGTATTTAAATCTTAAGTTAAAGATGGAAACTGTTAAACTGAAAGATTTTTCTTAAGTCATTTAACGTTTTAGAGCTAAGAGCTAGTCTATTCTCTGAAAATACTTTTATAAAAAAATTCTCAATTATCGCGCTATGACTTTACGACCAGGACTTATAAGACTTAATATCTTAGTACTCAGTTTTAAATATTTTAGCTTTTTATTGTAAGTGAGGATTGAATCTTAATCACTTTCCGAATAGTTAGAAATATCAAATCTCTAATGAAACTCCGTGTACAGTAATAAAAGTTTAAAATTTTCTGACTACTGAACAAAAATTTACAGCCAAATTTTATAGCCATCAACTTTTTAATTAGATTTTTGACTCTTTACAACAATAAAGTGAAAATTATTTTTCTGACCATCAAATAGAAATTAAAAGGGAACTTAGTCAGTCTAAATTTGCCATCTTTTCAGCAAACTATTCTGCTCAAATATTAGATTTGAGCTGGAGAATTTCCAAAGATTCCGTCAATGTACGACTTATTGGAGACCTCTAATACCACGTTTTTAGTTTTAGATCTGACTTTACATTTTTCTTTTAGTCTGCTTGAAAAAGTTATTAAAATTTTTATTTTTCAAAATTAGTTCTTAAAGTGAGCGTATATTGTAGTTCATAATGCTCAAAATGTTGAAATATCTAGAAAACTCTAAAATTTATCGATTTATCAAGTTTCACATTGATTTAATTCACGAGGTAATCTGGATTTTTATTCGTAATAAATTTAAATTTTATTTAGGGAATACCTGGGTACAATTTTAATTTTCAAAATTCTCTTTACTTAGCCTATAAACATTTATGAATTTGAATTCCAATAAATTTAGTTGCATTATCTCATTAAATATAAACACCCATTAATTACTTAATAAAAGAATGAAACTAATTTACAAATTCAGAAAAAGACAAAATAAATTACATTTAAATCTATAAATCTGTCGCTAATAAGTTAAAATAAATAATGCGGGCGTCTTTTAAATAAAATCAATCAAATGAACAAGTTCTGCAGATGAATGACAACAAATATAAAACTTTAATCTTTTAATAACTAATAATTTAGCATCAAAAACGGATTCTAAAAATTATAATTCTAAATTACAACAAAAAAGAACAAAAAAACTATCTCAGGTTGCCACGCAACCTAAAGTGAAATTTTAAAACAATTAAATCTAAAGAAAATTAAAGGTGGCGCTTCTGTCAAATATACATACTTTAATGACTTAAAATCTTAAACAAAATCAAAATAGAAAAGGGCTTAAAGCAGCTAAATCCAAATTTGTTTTATTTTAATTTAAAAAATCTGAAACAACTCTTGCAGAAAACAAAAACCCTAAAAATTTTAAAGATGTGTGTTAGCAGGACAATACTTCATCAGGGGATACACTGCCTGCTAACACACACAGGAGCCTTTCTGCTGTCAGTAGTGATACCAAAAACTGACAGTGCCTCCAGGTCCCATAATGGAGAGTCAAATAAGAAAAAGCTATTAGAAAAATTTAAATGTGAATGCCAAGATAAATAAATGACAATCACAAAAGTAACGTCTTATCAATCACTTAAAAGTACACAAAATAAGACATAAGAAATGCCCACAAATAAGATAAAGTTAGAATAGCCACATCAAAATAACACATAAATTGCCAAATTATTAAGAAAACTTTAGAAATAAATTAAGTGCTGACCTCTTTTTGAAAATCTTGAAAAAAATAAACCAAAACATTCAATGAGTAAAAATTTTTTAAAGGTGCTGGCATCTGGAACATAAAATCCTAAATTTCACCGCATAGGCCTACTTATGCGGCCTTCAATATCGGCCGAATTATTTGAAAGTCTTTAAAATATTTTGAATCAAAACATCATAATTATAGAAATTAAAAGGAAAATTATTCTCTTATGCAATCCTGAAATTTCAAATAGCGGAAAGAAAATCTGTTTTATTATTACAAATTTAAATCTAATAATTTGACCAATCAAAATATTCTTAAAAATCTTAAAGTAAAGGTTGGAATTAAAATAAGTAGAACTAATAACATTAAACTTAATCTCTTCTATCGTGTAATCCAATGAAAATTTTCTGATTATGAAGTTTGATATCAAGATCTAACAAAATAAGCGCAGTTTTCATCTGAAGTAGTCTTAATGAAATTTAGTTCTTTAGGATAAATATCTTTTTAATTAAATCAAAATCATTACAATCAAAAGTAATTAAATCATCAATAAATCCAACTCATAAATTATGTTGTAAAAATTTTTGTTCATAAAAATGTAGGAAAATATTAGCAAATGCACTTGAATAACTATTCCCTATTGAAATACCTTTAATTTGTCTGTAAAAACAGAAACCATTCAAGATAATTTTCAAAAATGTTTATTACATAAATTTATCTCGTCATCCTTATTAATATCCTCATTATTCAAATATTTTTCAAATTTCCAAGCAAATATTCCTTAAATTGTGTGGTATAATCGTGAAAAGACTTTCAAAATCACATGCAAGAACAGTATTAATATTTTAATTCAAATATTTAACGTCTTGGTTGTTAATAATAAAATGCTTACCATTTGAAATAATCTTATTTAAAATGCTTAAATAATTAAAACTTTTTACCATAAGCAGAATTATAACAGCCAGTACTGCAAGTTACAAATCTGAATTTAACCGAAGTTTTGTGGAATTGAATTGTAGGAAATAAATAAAGATAATTAATGCTATTTATTTTTAAACCTATTTTCTTTGAAAAAGCTGTTTGATTATCAATTTCTTTTTAGAATTATAAATTTTGACAAGTATTATAGTTAACGTATTCTTTACTCATTAAATGTCTAAAAAATTTTTCAAATAAAGCAAAAATTATTAGAAGCTCTGTCAACAGCACATATAATAAAATATTTTAATACCTTAATAGATTGAATAATATCAGAATTAAAATTAAAACCCTGGTAGTTTATATTATTCAAAATTTAATTTAAAATCATTTAAAACAAAATTTCCATAAACTAAATCCCTCTATCGGCCAATTAAATATTCTTGAGCATTTTGCAATAAAGCAATCTAAATCC
The DNA here is from genome assembly GCF_043381705.1 of Parasteatoda tepidariorum. Taxonomy (NCBI): domain Eukaryota; kingdom Metazoa; phylum Arthropoda; class Arachnida; order Araneae; family Theridiidae; genus Parasteatoda; species Parasteatoda tepidariorum. The sequence continues at coordinate 88,376,825 of NC_092209.1, forward strand.
ATACTGATTGAAGCAAGAATACAATTTAAGTGATATTTTTTCCTTGGTTTAAACTTAGTCCAAAGTCCCATGAGAAATTTAAAATCTTTATTTCTGATTAGGTTAAGATCACCTGTGACAATGTGCTTAAACTCGTTATTAACAAAATTCTTTAAAATGCTGCAGCTCACATAAACAAATCCCATTTAAATTTTTACTACAGAAATAGCTACAAATTCTCTTCTATAAAGTCTTACAATATCTAAAACAAACTCCGATTTTGTCTTTAATTGGGGAAACAATAAGGTTATCAACAGTCATAGGTAGTAAACCTCTTTCAAAATCTTTGTCAAGAAAATTAATAACTAAATTATTTTTAATTTCAGAAATATTTAAAAAATAAAGTTGTTGACTGCAATTTTAAATTTAATAAGATCTCATACTATGCCATTTAAACTCGGGTGTAGAAACGTTCTTTAATCATCCATTTCAACACTAAATTTTTATTACTAAAAATGAAACTCCTAATCTTTTTAATGTTAAATTCATTGACATCCAATAAACACGAAATTTTAAAAATAACCAGATTACATTTATTTTTATCTTTACTTTTTCTTTTATCCCTGCATTCCCTCAATTTACTTGAAAAATGATTATTAAAAGTGTTCAATTTATTATAGATGAAAAATATAATTTTAAATCCAGGTTACCTTCTCCATTTAATTTACTTAAGCCCATAGGGGTTTAAAGTTTTTAATTTACAAATAAAATATTTTCACATAATCTAATCTTAAGTTTAAATCATCACTATTTTTAAGAATAAAAATATTAATATATTTAAAAGAATGTTTTTGAAAATTAAAAATTTTAATATCAGTTATTGTGTTTATGAAAGTTTTGACTGATCTAAGATTAAGTCTATTTAAACTCGGTACCTATTTGCCCAATATATTTAAGTGAACACGTTTTATATTCTATAAGCTATTCTATAAGCATACTATATAAGATTGCTTTTTCTTATTTGACTTTCCATTATGGGGGCCCTCGGGGCACTGTCAGTACTAGGTTTCACCACTAACAGAAAGGCTCTTTTATGTTAGCAGGCAATGTGTCCCCGGATGAACTACTGTCCTGCTCATACACATGTCTTAATTTTTATGGTTTTGTTTTCTGCAGGAGTTGTTTTTCTGACTTTTTAAACACTATTTTTAAACTTAGTGAAATTCAATTTTTTTTTCCGATTGGAACTATGAAACTTTATGTTAATGTACAGATTGACTCTTGTAATAGTGTTTTTAAAACACTCACATTTAAGTTTTATAAAATTTAATAAGTTTGTTAGCAAAAATCTCTTCGTATTACTTAAAAAATTTAGTTTTTGATAAGAGTTTTGTATGATAAAAACCAGTACTTTCATCATGTCTTACAACGCTCGTATGAAATCTAAACCATGGGATAAAAATATTTTAAACTAGAGTCATGATGGCTCAGAGGATAGAGCGTTTGCCTTCGAATGAGGTGTTCTGTATTCGAATTCCAGCGATAGCTGGTCGATACGAATTCCGCACCCAGCTCGCACCGACCAAAGTGCTGTGCGTTCTTAGGGGTTACATCCATTGACTTCAAAATGTTGAAAGTATACATGATGTTTTTAAAACTATTTTAATTTTAGTCAGTGGCATCTCATCCCTAGCAACAATTTTATCTTGGCCCCAGTTGGGCTCAAAATAGGCTCAATATGAGTCATATAAGAACATGCACTGAGGGATCAACATTGGAATGTCTAGATTTCTTAATACTTATGTTGACCGAATAATGACTGTAAAATATCGGGTGAATTTGACAACTCTATATAGGGCCGATATGGGCTGTAAAATATCCTTTGAATCGGACAATTTTGTATAGGGCCAATATGAGAAAAATAACTGTATTGTGCCAAGATTCGTATTGCCCCGTATTGTGCCAAGATTCGTGAATATTGGTCCAAATGATAGACAGTCATTTTGCTGATAGGGATGATGTGGAAAGGCCACCTGTGTTGGCGTCATAAACACAAGATAGATGAAGAAATTTAGCATCAATCAAAATGAATCCTATATAGAATTATGTGTTAAAACAAATTTACCAATTATGAAGGATGAGGCCGGGATACTCCGGTTGGTAGGGCACTAAGCCCTAATCCGTGGGTTCGATCCCAGCCGGCCGAAGACTCCCCGTGTAGTAAATGATGACTGATGCACGTTAAATCTGTCGAGTCTCAAAGTCCTCCATGTTCCCCTAACAGATCATTACCTCTGGGATACTGATCCAGTAGTTTCCTTATCTTTTGGATTGGATTCAAAATTAAAAAGCAATTAGTAGTTGTAAGCCCAGAGTTGAGCATTAGTAGTCGTAAACCCAAAATTGGGTCTCGCTGTTCAACGACAGATATAAAATAAAATTATGAAGGATAGAACTATTTTAAGCAAATGGCTCCCAAAAGTGTTCGTTAATGAAGGTAGCTACATAGAGGTGGTCTTTTCTGGAGGGTTTCACTTTATAAATTTTGATACTGAACAATAAATACTTTGTGTAAAGTAGTGTATAAAAACATTTTTGGTGTAATGCAACACCATCCGTATGATGTTTCACTGCACCACTTATCTGTAAAATAGTTTCAATCATTGTTGGTGTTGCAATACATTAAAGTTTTTACAGTGTATTGAACACAAAAATTAACCATTTTTCTGTTACATACATTAGAAAGTGACGAATATTTTTGTTTTCAGAATTGCTGCTAGAAATGGCCGCCGTCACTGATTGAATATTCCTTCTAAGACTTCATGGCCAACTACAGTTATCTGCTATAGCACCTGTCTCAATTGAAACTGTTCCATCCAGGTCTCTTTGTTATCTTTTATTGACTAGTTTTCCTGTAATTTCCATGCTTTTCACAAATTTGATTGTTGTAAGATGTCAATTTTCTGATACGGGTATTTTAGATATCAATTTCTATTTTGCTTTTGAAAATCTAAATTAACTTTTAAAAACTTAAGCTAAGTAACATTCAGTTAAGAAAAATCACATTTTGGCTTTAATATTCGAGTAGCTTTTGAATTAATATAACATTCAGAAAAGTAATCTTCATTATAAAGATTTTTTTAAGTCAAATTTTCGAATTTATTATAATTGCGAACAAAATAACATTGTTTAATGAACGTTTCTGCTAAATGAAACTCTTGAGAAATCAGTTATCTGTTTCGTCTTCAGGCACACAGCATCCTCAACAGTAGAATATTCACGCTGTTGAATTGTATAATTCTATATTTATAAACAAATACCGCCCTGATTTTAAGAAGTAATTTTATCCGGGTCTCGTTCCCGTATTGAAAAAACATTAATTTAAAAACTTATGCACCGAAAGTTTTAGAATGTTTAACGTGCATTCTGATGAAAAAGTGTTCAGATTCTAACATTTTTTTTCTTTCTTTTGTGACGTGTAATTTTGGCCTATAGTAGCGAAAACTAAAGTTTTCTTTTTTCAGTGATCTCGTTTTTCTGAAGTTTAATAACGACTTGCCTCAAATTTCGATTTAGTTTTAAGTCTTTTATTTTAGGTTTTCTCTATTTTAAAGTATAAAAAATGAAACTAAAGGCTTAGATATTTAAAAATAAACTAGTGATCAAAATGATCAAATCGAGAACTACCTAGCTGTGTAGTATATTTTTGCATAATTTAATTACAGAAAACGTTAAAATAAAATAGAACAATTATAATTTAGTACAATAACTTGGAATTGAAAATTATCTTCAGCACTTCAAGTTTTTTCAAAAATTACAAAATTTATATATTGTGCACAAATAGTTTGCACAATTAAAATTTTAAACTGCTAGTTTTTATTTCGAAGAAAAGGGAATTAAAACAAAACTTTAAAATTTTATATCGTAATCTCGAAAACTCTAATTAAATAATTTATGAATATGTTTTGCGCTAGTTCAATCGGTTTTGCACAACTTTTGGCTTTCAGCTAAAAATTTAAAAATCCATGTGCAAAAGTTTCCATTTATTTGGTTTTGCCTTCTTTAATTTGTGGAGTACTGCTTTGTTGTAAATAGTAAATGTCATACGGAGCCAAACGAACCGTCATTCCAAATGGATGCTAGTTTTGCCACACAAATAATTCTATACAAAGAATTAATCCACTGAAATCTGGATGAATAAAATCATTTCAAAATACTCAATTTACATGTTTCACTAATTTATTGCTCAGAATTACTTACAGATTAAAATTGAACTTAGACAGAACAAGGATACATACACATTATAGTGTACTTATTATAAATAAGTTTTAGCAATTTAATGGATTTAAATTGAAAGTTTTCATTTCTTAAATACAGAATTAGTATACTTAGGCGTTTAATATAATAAAAAATCTAGTTCACAAAACAAGATATAAAGCTAAATATTAAACATATTCAGGAAACAGAGGAAGTTAATAACATGTAATAAATAAACATGTTTACTGTTCTACATACTGAAACTTGCAATTAAAATATCAATATTAAAATTAATGTACATAGACTTGGTAAAGTTGACGTCTAAAACTAAAGTTTGAATAAAAATATAAATCGCTTTTAGTTTAATGTAACGTTCGGGATAGATAATTTAAAACCATTTTAGAAAATACGCGTTAAAAGTAGAATGTCCAAGTTTCTTAAATTTTTACGAATCTTGAGAAACATTTTTATCAAAGTACTTAAATGCTATTTCATATTTTTAAATATTGATGATATTTAAATTTTTTTAATCTTGACAAATTTTCGTAAGTTTGTAGAAATTTGAGTCTTATTTTTGCAACTGGAGTAGCAAATAATACCTAATTTACTAATCAGCTAACTTACCTTAACATTACCCTAACACTAACTTGCTGCTTCAGTAGTGAAATAAGCTCTTTATATTCGTTTAGAACATAATCATTCAGAAATAGGTGAATTAGATTTTTCAGAATAAGAGCCGTAGTTAGTTTTTACAAATTTTGAGATTTAATAATCACTCTTGAAAAATTTTAACCATTACAATACATTAGGCTTATTGAAAGTCAAATAGTATGTAGAACAGTCTGTTTATTTTAACGAATACGTTATGAATTCTTTCAAATACCTAACAGTTTAAGGTTACAAAATCAACTTTTTTTTTTTAGAAGCGAATAAAATTAATAAAACAAATAATAAAACAAATCATACTCTATAAAGAAACAAATACTTAATATCTTACGAAATAATTTATTACTTTATTGAGAAAGTTCAGTGTTATACTTTGTACCGTTCCTGGGGACTTTCAAATTTTACCTTTGCAATTTAAATATTTTGAGTATTTATAATAAACTTCTCTTAGTTTCTTCAGTTAGTTTTGCGCTAGAAACAGAGGTAAAAGATAACTTTATTCATAGAACCATGTTTTATCTTTGTCTTAGTAGCTTTAAAAATTTTTCTGATAAAATCTTAACCTTTAAGAGATAGTCTGAACAAAATGTAAACCAAATATTTACAAAGCAACAGCAGTTATCCAAAATACCAGTATAGTTGTTTACGAAGACAGTGCACCTTTTCTTGACTCACTTCCCCCCATTCAATACAATGTTATCCTGTATTACACCAGTTTTCTTAAACAGAGTATTTTAATTTAGATATTGCCTTCTCCTGTTTTTTTTTTAAATAAAACTTATGTGTGTTGGCAGGACAGCAGTTAATCAGGCGACTCACTGCCTGTCGACACACAGGAGCCTTTCTGTTGTCAGTCGAAAAACCAAAACTGACAAGTTCCCCGAGGGCCCATAATGGATAAACAAATAAGAGAAAATCATAAAAAATTGAAAAGTACACAAAAATAATGAACTAGCAAACATTACTTAAAAGTGCATAGTAAGACTTAAAAATGATACGCCCACTTATATAAAAAAAAAAAGCTGCAGTCACAGTTAATGTAACCAAATCAAAATAAAATATAAATTGCCAAATCAGTTAGAAAATATTATAAATAAATCAAGTGCTAACCCCATTTGAAAATCTTTAAAACTGAAGCCCAAAGATATTCAGTGAACAAAATATTTTTTTTAAAGTGCTACCAACTGCTTTGGGAAAAATCTTACATTTCTTCGCATAGACCTATTTATGCGGGCTTCAATATCGGCTGAACTATTTGAACGTTTTCAAAATATTTTGAATTAAACAACATAATTATAGTAATTAATAGGAAGAAAATTATTCTGTAAGGTAATCCTGAAAGTCCCTATAGGTGAAAGAAAATCTGTTTAATTATTACAAATAAATTTGAACTTAAGAATCTGACTAATCACAATATTCTTAAAAATCTTAAAGTAAAGGTTGGTATTAAAATGTGTTAAACTAATAACATTAAACTTAAAATCCCTTTTATCATATAATCCAATTAAAATTTTATTTTTAAGAGGTTTAATATCAAAATCTTAAAATATGCGCAATTATCTTCTGAATTAGTATCATTTAATATCATTAATTAAATCAAAATCATTAAAATCAAAAAATTAAATCAGCAATAAATACAAACTAAATCAAGTTCTGTTGTAAAACTTTCATAACACAAGAAAATATTAGCGAAAGCTCTTGAATGACAATTCCCTATTGAAATACCTTTAATTTGTCTGTAAAAACAAATACTATTAAAAAAGATAATTTTCGAAACTATTTACATTACATAAATCTATCCAAATATAATGTACTTATTATAAATAAGTTTTAATAATTTAAAGGATTTAAATTAAAAATTTTCAATTCATAAATACAGAATTACTATACTTAAACGGTTAATATACGATTTAAAAATCTAGTTTACGAAACAAGATATGAAGCTAAATATTAAACACTCACGAAACAGAGGGAGTTAATTAAGTAAACATGTTTACTGTTCTACATACTGAAAGTTGCAATTAAAATATCTAGATAAAATTAATATATGTATAGACTTGGTAAAGTTGACGTCAATAATAAAATTTCAATAAAAATATAAATTGCTTCTAGATTAATGTAAAATTTAGGATACACAATTTAAAACCATTTTAGAAAATACGCGTTAAAAGTAGAAACTGTCAGTTTCTTAAATTTTTACGAATTGTGAGAATTTTTTTATCAAAGTACTTAAATGCTATTTTATTTTTTTAAAGATTGATATTTAAATTTTTTAATCTTGACAAACTTTCCTAAGTTTGTAGAAAGTTGAGTCTTATTTTTGCAACTGGAGTAGCAAATACTAATCTAAATACTAATCTACCTAATTTACTAATCACTTAACTTACCTTAACATTACTCTAACACTAACTTGCTGCTTCAGTAGTGAAATAAGCTCTTTATATTCGTTTAGAACATAATCATTTAGAAATAGGTGAATTAGATTTTTCAGAATAAGAGCATATTATTAGAAATTTTGAGATTTAATAATCACTTTTGAAAACTTTTAACCATTACAATACATCAGACTTATTGAAAGTCAAATAGTATGTAGAACAGTCAGTTTATTTTAAGGAATACATTATTAATTCTTTCAAATATCTAATAGTTTAAAGTTACAAAATCTAAATTTTTTTAGAAACGGTGAATTTTTAGTAAAACACATCATACTCTATAAAGAAATAAATACTTAATATCTTACGAAATAATTTATTACTTTATTGTGAAAGTTCAGTGTTATAATTTGTACCGTTCCTGGGGACTTTCAAACTTTACCTTTTGCAATTTAAATATTTTGAGTATTTATAATAAACTTATCTTAGTCTCTTTAGTTAATTTTGCGCTAGAAATAGAGTTAAAAGAAAACTTTATTCTTAGAATCATGTTTTATCTTAATAACTTTAAACATATTTACTGATAGAATCTTAAATCTTAACATTTAAGAGGTAGTCAAAACAAAATGTGATCCAAATATTTACAAAGCAACAGCAGTTATCCAAAATACCAATATAGTTGTTTACGAAGACAGTGCACCTTTTCTTAACTCACTTCCCCCCATTCAATACAATGTTATTCTGTAATACACCAGTTTTCGCTGTGTTAGATGATGCAATCCAGTAGAAACTACAACACATTTATTAATCAAAATATTTATGTAAGTCTTACTTTTGCAGGTCTTTTAATTTTACTAAAATATTAGTGTCCATTCCTAAGCGGAAAAAAAGTGTAGATTCCTAATAAACTAAAGTGTTAATGAGTTCTAAAAATGGTTTTACGAAAGCAAATTATTTAAGAGGCTGAATAAATCAATTAGAAAGCAGCATATTATGCAATTTAAACTAGAATAAAAGTTCCACACCAGTCTATTAGCTGTCAGGGTTGTTAGCCAAAATTTATGTGCTGCCATCTTGCCCTCCTAGTTCAAATCTTTTCACCCTTATTTGAAGTTTTTCGACTGTCCCTTATGGAAGGCTTGCAATTTTTCGGTGTTTGTTATCAGTAAGGGAAAATAATGTTAGTTTGATATATAAAATTTATTTTGAATCATTACAAATTTGAGAGTTAAAAAGCAGTTTAAGACTTCTGATGCAGCTATATTTAGGAAATCTCTGCTCTTTTTCTATTCTTGGTTTGTAGTTGCTCAGCTACAGAAAGAGAGAAATTTTAAGTACGTAGGTCACAGTACTAAGTGTTGAGATTTTTCATGGGTTTATTATAGCAAACTACATTTGTTATCGGTTAGTTTTCTTCTGTTTTGACTATGTGAGATGATCAACAGTACTGATAAATTTATAGGCATTTATAATTTGTGGAATATTTTTAAATGACTTTATAATTAAAGATCTAAGGACGAACCAATGCAAACTGTAACGTGATCTGTGTTGATAAGCTGGATTTAAAGATTCTGGTTTGCTTTGTTTAATGTTTCAGACTAAAATATTTTAGTCTAAATTATAAGCATAAATATTTGACGTGAACTGAGTTTTTTTAAGGTGCTCAGCACTTGTCGACAGCTCATACAAGTTTTCTAAGTTATTTAAATTCTACCCTGTCTGTTGTGTAAATCTGTGTGCCTGATGTGCTAAGTTGCAATTATGTACTGCTCGAATAGGCAGGCAGTGCTGTTTTGATTTTAATAAAGGTACGAGTTGTAATTTAGTTTGTAAAATACAATAAATTGATAGCAATTTTAATTAT
>NC_092209.1:88388447-88397786 GCF_043381705.1 Parasteatoda tepidariorum
AGAAATATTACTATGTTATCTATACTGTGTTCAATAAATGTATTTTGGTTATAGATTTAATCTTGCGTCAGAACAATTTTTCTTAAAATATAGTAAGACAAATTTAAAAATCTAACTGGTCTATGTATTTATATTTAGTATAAATAAAATTGTTTTGGTTATGAATTTTTGATTTTGTCTTTATTTTAAGGATAAAGGAACGGGGATAAAGAAGTTTCTATACTTAACACTCTCGCTAAAAGTACATTTTTTGAGGTTTCTGTAAATATCTGCTTTCACCTGAAAATAGTTTGGGCCAATTTGAAATAAATGTAATATGTTGTGAAACTCTGGATGTTGGTTGGAAAAAAGCTGCGAGGACAACTTTTAATAATGAATAAAAAGAAATACACGAAATTCTGGATTTGAGACTTAAGCTTAAATGATTTAGAAATTTTTTTTTGAAAGAGCTTATATGTTTAATGTGGTTCTAAACTGTCTCAAAGTTTAGATTTTCCCCTTAAATGAACTTTTCTGATTCGGTCGAAATTGGTATAACTAAGTTTATTTTTTTAAAAGAAAAGTAAATTTGTATAATTAAAAGTCAAACAAAGTTTTGGTTCCTCACCTCTGTCCTTTAGCTACATTGTGTGGTGAATTTTTCCATGACAAACGAACTTCTAAACTGTTTTCTTATTAGTTTAAAAATTCTTAATTTGTTTCAATAAAAAAAAAAACTTGTCACTTTGTACTGTAAGTCGATCATATTTTAAGCACTTAAGTCTACTTTTAGTTTAATTTGTCAATTTTCCTCTGTTTAAAGTTTTAAATTAATATATCGCTTCATAAATTCTTGTGATTTAAGTTCGTGTACTTAAGCAAATATTTGGTAAATAATATAGTAAAATTCAAACAAAATTTGCCAGCCTCCTAACCTTAAATAACTAAACTTTTGTCTAAAAGTGAACTTTTAAATAAGACATAATAAGAAATTATAAAGCGAGAATTTTGTAATTCGTTGTTTGAGTAAAATCTCAGTTACTCCGTAATTATTAAACTTCAATTACCTAGGCTTAGATTATTTAACTTTTGTAAAAATTAAAATCTGCATCAATTTTTTTTTTCTAAAATTATTTTTTTTGACGTTCAAAATGCAGTTTTGTGCAGTTCGCCATGCAAATTTCTGCTGCCCTCTATAATTCAACACTTAGAACAAACTGCTTTGCACCGAACTGCAATAGTGAGAAACTACTGTAGTCTCTACTTTTTGTAGTTTAGTAATCAGTGATGCCTGGAAACTACTTTTAAGGTTAATTTAGTAGCCCATTGTGCAGCTCTAGTGCGACGTAAATTAACTACAACAATAAGGTCAATTTAGAAAGTTCTAAAGAAATTAATTTTTTGGTGGGTACAAATCTACACGGATCTGTCTATGACTAAAATGAAAATGACCATGAGGCTGCAGCTTAGCGTTAACAGAAATTGCGCAACTTATAACTAATATATAAACTAGCTATTACGAGAAATAATCATTTTGTTCACACTTTCAAATGCGAATGTGAAACATTGTTTCAAAGGAAAGGAACGTATTTTCGATGTACTTAATTTCTTGGGTGAAATGAAAGTGCATAAAACAATAAAAAAAAATTGCAAGTATTTAATAATTTCGCATTTCTTAAATGAAATATTCGCTGTCTAAAAAGTCATAAGAAGTTGAAGGTTAAATTAACAAATTCGAAAAGAGTATTTTGGAATATCAAACTCTCTTTTAAAAACATGAATAGATATTTCTTAATTGTTAATTTATATTTAATGTAAGTCAATACCTTATTCAAAATCATTTTGGACATAAGTGTAAATGAGGTTCTCTAGCTCTTGTCACAATTAGTTTGCAATCACTAAAATTTAAAAAAAAAATGTTAACTACTTTGCTACAAATGTAGATATAATTGTAGTTAACTACAAAAATTTTGTTGTATTTTAGACCACTGGTAATGTGTTTATTATTGCAAATATTTTATTGTTCCCACTAACGTGGTTTAACTACCACTATAATTCATAAACATCAATACACTAGTGTATAAGAAATGTCAACTGAACTCAATTTTTGGGGTACCTTTTAAATAGATGAGAGTTGGCATTTTCGATTCCCTACTCTCCCCACACTGTTGAAGTGATATGATCATCCGCACTTCGATGGTAGGCTCACATTGAAAGAGTTATGACTTACTATTTGTGACTGCGTTGGCATCTTGTTGCTTCTCTGTCTCATTTACACACAACTGAATCTTGCACACACTAGACTGCTAATGACATCACTGGAGAAACAACGCACACAACCGACTACTTAATACAGCTCTCACAACAAACTCTCAAAACTCTGTGAACTAAAAATAGCTCTCCCGGTTTTTCGCAAATACGGCAACTAGTGGTATCCTTTGATAGAGTTCTATCTCAGATAAAATTCGCGCCGCATTGGACTGATCGTTAAGACAAGGTTCCCAGAAGATCAACCGAAGTCGAGCACCACTGGTCGCGGTCAGTGTTCGGGTGGGTGACAACTTGGATTAGTCTGCGTAGGGACCAAGGGTGTGTGGTATGGGTCCTCGATAAACTGTTATACCGTGCTATATTTCGCGTGCAAGTCGTCGGGCTAGCGAAGCAAGGGTGCCATACTCTCTACAGAAGTTCAAAATTGTGGCATGTCTTCGGATCATCCTCAGGGATGTTTCCCAGACCGTCGCCAATAGCCCATTGTGCAGCTCTTTTGCGACGTCAATGAACTACAACTGGTAGATGAGAATTGACGTTGTCGAATACTCTTTCCTCACAAACTTAAAACATTGCACAGCATGCAATGTGATATGTTAACACTAGGTTAAATTTGAAAAAAAATCTTACATAACAGCAAATTTTGAAAATCGAGACATTAAATTCCGGCACTCATAAGGAACAATAATGGTGTTAGCGACTGTAACTCTGTAATATAAACCCTATAAATACATCCTTGATAATATAAATAACCTTTATAAACAAACTATTAGTAGCGTTTTATACTCCATTTATTATTCCAGTTTCTTTTTTCTCACATAAAAACAGTTAAAGCCCATTACCCATTAGGCCTGGGGCCCCCAATGATTAGGGGCACCCTTAAAATGGATTGTTTGAAGATAAATTTTAAAAAATCAGGAAAAATAGTGATTTTTTTTAAAAAAAAAAGTAAATTTCAAATATATATTAATAAAATGCGATTACTTTTTTACATAGCGTTAATCATACTTAATCTTTCTTAAATGAAAAGATATATAAATACTTTTATATTTGAAAAAAATAAAATAAACAAAAATTTTTTTTATCTAAGGGCCCCAAAAATTTCAATGGCCTAGGACCCCGCTTACGCCTAATCCGGCACTGAGTTAAAGCTACAAATTGAAAAGATATAAATAAGACATTTGAGCTTTAGCGTCGAATTGGTTTTCCAATGACAATCATTAATTGGCTTTTTCAAGCACAAAACACTTTGTTTAATGGCATTAATTAATTTATAAATGTCATATAATAAATACTAATTATATAGCATATTAAGTAATGACTTGTAATTAATATTGAGATGATATTTGCGATTAAATCATTATTTTTATCAAAATCTTTTACTTAATTACAACTAATTTCATATTGCGAGTAATAATATCTTAAAATGCAGTATTTCTTGTGATGTATTAAGTTTGTAAATGTTTAGTGAGCATTTATTTGTACATTTCCATAAATATGTATCTATTAAATCCATGAATATTTTTTTAACTTTTGGTTTAAGGATTTCCATGATAAAAGTAAAGAACAAATATCGAACATTCTTTATACGAAAATGTGTTACGGTACAATTTATAGTGCTATAGATTAGATAGTTTTAGTTTGAGTTTTATCAAAATTAACCGGAATCTTCGGAATTTCTTTTGAAAAAAAAAATTTTTCTTCTCATTTTCTAATTCACACTGGGAAAAATACTTTTTTAAAAATTTCTTTTCTATTACTTTAAAATTTTTCATGCATAAAAAAATCTTAAAATTGCAAGATAAACTAAATAAAAAAAACCTTCAACTTATGACATTCGTGAAATAACAGAATATATCATTGTAAGTCTCAAAACAATTTTTAAAAATTAAAAACTTATCATTTAGTGTGCAACACTCTCACCCAAATAGTTTGAGCGCCTCGCTATGACAAAAAGCCTGACTATTAGCATGATTAATGACTTAATCGTTTTCTTTTAATATTTTTAGTTAAATATATGAAGCTCTTGGTAATCGTTAGGTAATTTATTTTATTCAATTCCTATTAGTTCACACTGTCCCTATTATCTTGTTCAAATTTTCAATCTTTAATAAAATACTTTTTATTCATACACTCAACTTAAAATACATTTTTTTAAACTTTTAGAGGATGACACTTGTTGTTAATACAGTTTTTTCAAATATTAATTCTTTCATTAAATAGTGATGAGCAAAAATCGAAATGGAATTTTCTGATTGGCTGAGCATTAGTCATTGATTAAAATTTTACTATAAGCGATTCATTTTTTCACATATTTTAAAGATAACATCGGCGATAATTTCTAACTTATAGCTCTATTTGAACCAAAAAAATAGTTGATTGCGCGCATTTGAATATTAAATTATTTTACATTCTCTGTGTCAGATAAATTCAGTAAAGAACATGACGTGATAGCACGTGGGGTGCACGTCACCCAATTTATACTTTTATAGTTTTCTTTCTTTCAATTCCTACTATTAGTTCACACTCTCCCTATATATATATATTTATGTATATTATTCAATTCAATTATGAATATTATTCAATTTTGAATAAAATACTTTTTATTCATCAATTCAAGTTCAAATGCACTTTTTTAAACTTGATGTTAATACAGTTTTTTTCAAATATTAATTCATGAATTAATTTTAAATTAATTAATTTTAGTTTTATATGGGAGAAATTTTTTTTATTAAATAAAACGTAACTAAAATAAAATTTTCTTTATTGACCGAAGTAGGAATTGACTTTGACTGTTCTATTTAGATAAAATTAAACAGCTGCTTGAGGGATTAGTCTAGCTCAGTGATTCTCAACCACTGTGCCGCGGCACTTTTGTGTGTGCCGCCAAATTTTTAAAATGTGCCGCTAAATATTAGAAATGGTACAATAAAAGTCAGAAGGCCTTTTTTTATTACGAGTAAAGTTTAAATTAAAGAAAAATGTATATATATAATATTATATATATGTATTATTATACTTTTTACAAGTTTTCCACCCTTTAACCACGTGAACATCTTTCTCGGCGATTGTCTTGTCTCTGACAATCTTAAAATAAGAAGGAAGAGTTTAAATTGTCTTTGACAAAAATGTTGAAATAAATAAAAAAACTCAATGACTATTAAAATTACTAATTAACAGAAGAAAGAAAGCTAAATATTAACTTTCAAACGGAAATAAAAGCTAATCATTAAAGTAAGCTTTGCAATTTATAATTCTAAAAACAAATTAACAAATGATGACTAACAAAAAATAAGCTAGCAATTAATAATTAGCAATAAAACTAATTAACAAGAAATCGCAAAATAAATTATAATTAATGTAAAAAACCAACAGTTAATAACAATAGAAGACAAGCTAACAATTAATAACTAGCAAAAATATAAATAATTCTTACTAACTAATAACTAATAAAAAATTAGTCGAAAGAAATTATCAATCCCATAATAAACGTTTGTAGTACGTATTATTTTATTTCACATTCAAAATTATTATCACAAACTATTTAACACACTGTGTTATAGGTAAGTAAACAACTTTTAAACTAATTTTTTTCATTGTGTGCCGTCAAATTTCGAAATCGTTACACGTGTGCCGCCGCCAAAAAAAGGTTGAGAATCACTGGTCTAGCTTATAACTCAAGGCAAACGCTCTTCATTTTTTAAAAAAGAATACTCTTCAAATAAAAAGTGCTGGATTTGGAAATGGTTTATAAACTCACATAAGTGGACTATCATCATTTTCTGAGAACAAACACCTGTATTTATTAATTTTTAATGATTTTATTTGACGAGACGAAAAAAAATATTATTTTTATCGTTAAATATCTTCTTAGGGGAAGAGAGAAGAAAAGTTCTAATACAAGAACAATCGTTGCACGCGGTGAAGTTGTAAGTTCTTAAATTGAAAAAATTTTTTAAAAAATTATTTAGTTTATTTTTAATTTTTTATTGCAATCATTGGACTAATTGTCTCGATATATAAGTTTTTAACCCCCTTCTTAGCCCAAAGAGTCTTAAATAATAGAAGAGGACGTCATAGTACGGAAGAAAATTTTTTTTTTCTCTTTTTCCTTCATTACAAATTTAAAGTGTAGAAAAAGTGAGTTCAGACTAACATAGAGTAAACCATGAAGTTTCAAATACTAAAAAGAAAATTTTAAAATATACAAATGAAAGTAAATTATGATAACTTAGGATTAAGCAACGGCGAAGTTCTCTTCAAATAATTCGTTTTAATAGTTTGAAGTGTTATTTTCAACCATTGAAACTTCATGACGTTCTTTTAAATTAATAATGAAGGAGAAAGAGAATATGGGACAAAAAGTTCTTCAGTGGTATGGTGTCCTCTTAAGAATTTAGACTCAAAGTGCCGAGTTTCTAAAGTGAAAAATATAGTTCCGAATGAGGGGTAATATTTCCTGAAAAAGGGGTTTTTTTAATCTAAAAAAATAAGCTCGAATGGTGTCAATGTTTTCTATCTTGCAACTCATTGTTATCAGACACTTATCAAAATTTGCCGAAAATGAGCTCTGACGTTTAGAGTCTGTATTCTAAAGAAAGCATTTGAGCTGCTTCAACACTCTTTAATTATATATCTTCTTAGTAGGTGTTTTATAATGGATTAATTAATCAAGTCCTTATTTGTAGGAATTTTTCTCCTGTCACGTGAGAGTTCAGCTACGCACCATATATTTAGTACCATCTTGGCCAGCCAAGATAGCAAACTATGTTTCAGATACTGGAGATTAAGATAAGAATATCTTAATGTTATGTTTATACGAATATTAATGGTTTAAAATGTTATGTTTATACGAATACTGATGGTTTAAAATGTTTATACGAATACTAATAGTTTAAAATGTTATGTTTATACGAATACTAATGGTTTAAAATGTTATGTTTATACAAATACTAATGGTTTAAAATGTTTATACGAATACTAATAGTTTAAAATGTTATGTTTATACGAATACTAATGGTTTAAAATGTTATGTTTATACGATCTTTTTACATAAGTGGTGTTATCCATTTTAAATAGGTCCCGTAGAGAATTGATCGTTAAAACACTGAAGTCAAGCAACACTGGCTGCGGTCAGTGTGCGGGTGGGAGATCACTATGATCAATCTACGAAGGAGCCAAGGGTGTGCGGTATGGGTCCTCGCTAAACTGTTCCACCGTCAAGTGTTCGACTTCACGTGCAGGTCGTCGGGCTACCGAAACGGGGGTGCCATCCCCTCTGAAGATCAAAATTGTGAAGGTATGTCTTCGGATCATCCTCAGTGATGTTTCCCAGACCGTCGGCAATACCCATTGTGCAGCTCTAGGGCGACGTCAATACACTACAACAACTGCATTTTAAATAGTGTGTCACGAAAGCTATAAAGAAGTATTACAAAAAATATAAATGCGAAAATAGACTTTTTTTTAGACAATTTCACTGGTGAAATTAGTTGAAAGAACAAATCTTTTTTCTTTTCTTTTTAATAAAAAAAACTAAGAAAGGAAATAAAAAGAAACCTGGCCAAAATATCATCCGATATAAGACAAATATACAGGGTTATTCATAATTCCCTCCGGGATTTCGAAGCGTTGTAGTAAAGAAACGAAGAAGAATATGGCGAAAAAGAACATATGAAATTATTCCGAAAGTATTCAAATTTTAATTTAAGCAGTTGCCGGTAGATGGCAGTAACATGTACCACTGAAGTCAGTTGTAGTAAAGAAAAATGGCGTTTACAGGCGGAGGGAATTATGAATAACCCTGTATATGATAAAACAAAAAGTCCAGTAAAAGGGAACAGTAATTACCTATAGGCCTATAATTACTTTATCAAAAAGCTTCAAACGTGTATGATTCGTTTGGTTATGTTCTTACATATTTAGCTACTTTTTGTCAGATTTTCAACAATAATAAAAAAGGAACATTTTCATTTGACATTAACATTGTTAATTACACAATGCTAAATTTTAAAACTTGAGAGCAAATTTTTGATTGCTACTAATATTCACTTTGCCTGACACAATCTTTTCAATGAAATGAATGAATTGTTTCTGTTAAAAAGACTAAAAAAAACATTGGAAAGAAGATTGGCTTCACTTCGTTTCAACGGTAGAAGTGCCTTGATCCAGAAGTTCCCTTGTCTTCTGGATTAAGTTCAAAATTAAAATCTGTGGAGGTGAAGATTCATAGTCATAAATTTGGAATTGAGTCAGCTGTTCAAAGCCGGTCAGAACTGAAATCGTGGAGGATATCTTTCCTTTTTGACATTGCGCTAGCGAATTTCCAAGGTGTCTTATTCATGGGGAAAATATGCAGGGCCGGCTAATGCATGTCGCGGCCCCTAGACAATGCTCGTCCCGGCCCCCCCTACCGTCTTCTGACTTCCTAATATATTTTTTCGCTAACACAACACTTTATTCATAATTACGCTGTTTTTTACTACATAGGTATATTATCACATTATTCAATAAAAATATTGAATCAAACGAAAAGAATATAAGTAATTAATTTATGCATTTAAAAAAAATCATACAATAAGCTTAAATATTAACTCTTCTAACTTTTTTTGTTACAAAATCCTTTAAACCTTTAAAAGTTAACCTTTTCCAATACGTCATTTTCAATTGCCATTATGGCCGATGAATTTAAACGGTTTTGAGACATAGTTGAACGAAGACAGTTTTTAATTAATTTCAATTTGGAAAAGTTTCGTTTTTCAAGCATGTTGTGTTCAAAAAGCTGCTCTTGCTGTGTAGTCATCTGATTAGTCGGCGTTAAAATTACCGCGATAAAATTGCTTGCGATTATATTACTGCGTTATATATGAACTAACTACCATAATATTAATATCTAATTTGGAATGCGTTCAGAAATGTACTAAAATAGCGTCGATGTAATGTACAGAGCAAGACAATCGTCATTGAAATTTCGAATTAAATTTTTACTGTTTAAGAAACATTGTCAATTTTTTTCTCTGTAGCACAGGGCCCCTGAACGTGGCGGGGCCCCTAGGCAGTTGCCTACAGTGCCTAATGGATAAAACGGCC